>NW_027171803.1:87500-115000 GCF_036898095.1 Palaemon carinicauda | reverse complement strand
ATACATACATACATACTCACTCACTTGCTTACTCACTCACTCACTCACTTATTTACTCACTCTCACTCACTCCTCGCTCACCACTCACTCCATTCTTCCTTCCTCTCTCCTCTCTCCTCCCTTCTCCCTCCTCCCTCCCCCCTCCAACCCTCCCTCTCTCCTCCCTTCTCCCTCCTTCCTCCCACCCTCACTCACCTCTCATTCACTTACGTACTTACTTACTCCTCACTCACTCCTCACTCCTCACTCACTTTTCATTTACTTACTTATTTACTTACTCCTCACTCCTTACTCTCCTCCCTCATTCCTCACTCTTCCCTCATTCCTCACTTACCTCTCATTCACTTACGTACTTACTCCTCACTCACTCACTCCTTACTCCTCACTCACTCCTTACTCCTCACTCTTCACTCCTCACTCTTCACTCCTCACTCACTCCTTACTCCTCACTCTTCACTCCTCACTCTTCACTCACTCCTCACTCACCTCTCATTCACTTACGTACGTACGTACTTACTCCTCACTCACTCCTCACTCCTCACTCACTCCTTACTCCTCACTTAATCCTCACTCCTCACTTACTCCTCACTCACTTCTCATTTACTTACTTATCTACTTACTCCTCACTCCCCCCTCATTCATCCCTTATTCATCCCTCATTCCACACTCCACCCTCACTCCTCATTCCTCACTCACTTCTCATTCCTCCCTCACTTCTCACTTCTCACTCCTCACTCACTTCTCATTCCTCACTCACTTCTCATTCCTCACTCACTTCTTACTCACTTCTTACTCACTTCTCATTCATTTACTTACTTACACCTCACTCACTCAACACTCATTCACTCCTCATTCACTCACCCTCTCACTTACTTACTTACTTGCTTGCTTGTTTGCTTGCTTATTTACTTACTTACTTGCCTAATTGTGTACTTACTTACTTACACAATGCAACCCCACTCACTACATGACCTTCAAGATCAGTTTGCCGTACTTATACGCTCTTGGGTAATTTGCGTATTACTGCGTAATTTGTATTAATTATCACAACCACGTTATCAAAGCACGTCGATAGCCCCCCCCCCCCCCCAAAGCATCTGTGTATGGAGGTCATTTCAGCAACCATAGTCTGGTCGAAGTCATTTAACCATGTTTCAGATAATGCTATGTCGAAATATTTCTCATTTATCAATTCTTGAATTTCAATAGTTCTATTACTAACAGATTGTGTAGCAACTCCAAATTCATTGCCTTCGTAAGGGCTGGTCATTTTTAAAAGTCCCGTTTGACTAGGTTGTCACCTGTTCTGGACAATACAGCCCGAGTCGATGTTGATTATATGAAGTTACATTTGAGGATTTGTGAGAAGTTTTAAAGGGTAATTTGTGATCTTAGAGTGTGTGGAGGGGGGGGGGTGTCAGGTGAGTTTGTGGAGGGGGGGGGGGGCGGTGTATGTGGTACAGTACTTCTTTGACGAAAGGAATTACTCGCCCACCATTTGAAATTCATACATTGCTTTTGTAATGACTATCGACCTATATATGCATTCTCTCTCTCTCTCTCTCTCTCTCTCTCTCTCTCTCTCTCTCTCTCTCTCTCTCTCTCTCTCTCTAAGGAAGATAATTACAGAAATTTTTAACACGAGCTTTATCAAGTCCACAAACTTCATTAAAACTACTTTTTTTTTTTTCTCGGAAATATTATCATAAGCCATCGCTGATCGAATTCATTTCAATAGAATAGTTTCAATAGATAATTTGTTCCTAATGTAGTCGATAGACAATGTTAATTACCTCATTATATATGGCATAACGCTTACCTGAAGGGCTATTGGTACCTTGTCAGTTTTTCGATCTGTCCAGCAAAGGTCGTTCACCTGCAGTTTCACGTCTTTAGTGTTAAAGAAAGTTAAAGGTTATTGTCAACTTAATTTTGCAGTGTTATATTCAAAATAATAATAATAACGATAAATAATTTCGTGATCAAATTACACCAGCCTTTTTTCTGTATTAAAATTGGTTATAACTCGGTTGAGTCCCTTGTCAAGCTGGGAGGAACATAGAGAAGAAAGGTCCCCCTTTTTTTCATTTGTGTGATGTCGGCTATCCCACAAAAATTAGGTTAGTGCCTTGGTATGTGCATGTAAAATTGGTTATAAGTAATCCAGATGTGTCTTTATTACAATTAATTCTTCGTTAATGATCTGCGAGCTGCGAAACTTGTGTTGAAAATGTGATTAAAACTAAATTTTTGCTTCAGTGAGGAACTGAGGCTAAAGTTTTATGGCTAGAGAAGACTTCTGTTTCACCCCGTGATAGTTCAATTGTGTACCTCGACGAGGAAATTGGGAGCTGAAACAAATGTCGGATTTATTATCGTAACGTATTAAGAAATGAATGTGTGAATGTAGTTCCCAATCCAAACAAGTTTTATCCGGATAGGGAAAGGAAAGCTCCTTATAAATTTCTATATAGATTTGTGAAAAGTTAGCTCTGAAATATTTAAATTGAAATATACGAAGAACTAGAGGGGCACTCAATAGAGTGCAGACCTCCGCCAGAACAACTTATTTCTCAACATTTTGCTCCACCTTGACCTTCACCTTTGACCTTAATATGTATTAATTTGCGTGGATTTTCATAGTCAGATATGAACTAAGCTTGAAGTCTCTGTGACAACGATGTCCAAACTTATGGCTGATTACGTGAATTGGACATTTGCTTGACTGTGACCTTGACCTTAATAAATTTAATAATTTCCAGCCTTTTACATAACAGTTAATCCCTGCAATTTTAATTACTCTACGATTAAAACACACACACAAACAAACAAACAACAGGGGGGTATAGCATAACCTCCTTCCTACTTCGTTGGCGGAGGGAACTATTGCATCCAAAATTTCTAGTTTTAATGGGGGTCTTTTTTTTATTTGGTGAATTTGTTGGCAAAGAGAGTTTCTCTCTCTCTCTCTCTCTCTCTCTCTCTCTCTCTCTCTCTCTCTCTCTCTCTCTCTCTCTCCTCTCGTCTTCTCTCTCTCATCAAACTTTTCCTCTTGAAACTGACGGGTAGAATCTGCGCCAATTGATGAATATTACGTAAACTGTCATTCAAAATTGTTCGTCAAATTCTAAACAGTTAGCATTAATGGGTGTGTATGCACGTAGTACATAAATACAATCAACCTTGATACATATTACACGCTTATTCGTTTGTTAATTACTGTAATGAGTCGCTCAAATGTGCAATGAAGTGTAAACAGCTGTTACGTCGTCGAGGGATTTGGGTGGTTCCTTAGAGGGGGCGAAGGGGGGGGGGGGGGGGGGGACGCTGTTTCTCGGGTGAGATCGGTGGGTGTGTGTTTGGAAAAGGGAAAGGGGGGGGGGGTGTTCTCAGTTTATTCAGATATATATATATATATATATATTATATATATATATATATATATATATATATGTATATATATATATATATATATATATATATATGTATATATATACATATATATGTATATATATGTATATACATATATACATATATATGTATATATATGTATATATATGTGTAAAAGTATATATATATAATATATATATATATATATATATATATATATATATATATATATATATATGTATGTATATATATAATGTATACATATATATGTGTATATATATGTATATCAATGTGTGTAAAAGTATATATATATATATATATATATATATATATAATGTATACATATATATGTGTTTATATATATAATGTTATACATATATAATGTATACATATATATGTGTATATATATGTATATCAATATGTGTGTAAAAGTATATATATATATATATATATATATATATATATATATATATATATACAGTATATATATATATATATATATATATATATATATATATATATATATATATATATATATTATATATATATATATATATATATATATATATATATATAAAACTTATCACTAATTCATGGGTATAGGAAAAGCATTTGCTTGGTAAACCCCAATTTTAGTTTGTGTTCTTAATGAATCCTACGTTGCTGAATTTTCCTATGATTTTTTTTTATTCATAGCAATAGGAATGATAATAATAATATTACCCTTTAAATTCACTTATAGAAATAAGCAAAACTACATAGATTTTAGTTAATCGTATGTTGGGGTTTCCCCAGAAATATTTATGCATAAGGAAAATGACTTTCCAAATCGTTAGGAATCACAATTTTTTACACATGTAATTTATTTACATAAATTTTTTATTGTTTTGCAATTCGTTACTGTAGATTTAAGCCTTTTTAATGCCTAGTTATTATTTCAATATTTTAGTGATTTTTACTTCAGTGTTTTTATTGCCACAGAATTTCTTAGTGATATGAACATTCAAATGTATTGTGTATGTTGAATTTGGTACAAATTTAATTAAATATTTTGCCATAGGTCTTTCTTATAAACGAAGTTGAGTTTGAGAATCTCTGAGAAATTTGGAAGATGAATCCAAGGAGAGAGAGAGAGAGAGAGAGAGAGAGGAGAGAGAGAGAGAGAGAGAGAGAGAGAGAGAGAGAGAGAGAGGAGAGAGAGAGAGAGACTGACTTTAGGAATATTTGGGCAAAGTCAGAAGGTGTTTTGAGAGCAAAATCTGAAAGCTATCATGACACTTACACGACCCAAGCACGATTCCTGGTTCAGAAATGCCGTGCAGTGCATCGTGTCAGTTATTAAAGTCTTCGTGTGAAGTGTGCAGGGTGCAGGGATACTTAGATTAACCATTTGAAATGTCAAAAATCTGGCACGTATAAATTCTCGTACTATTTTGCCAATTTTCGTGCAATTTTACCAATTTTCGTGCAATTTTACCAATTTTCGTGCAATTTTACTAATTTAAGTGCTATTTTGTCAATTTTCGTGCAATTTACCAATTTTCGTGCAATTCTACCAATTTTCGTGCAGTTTTACCAATTTTCGTGCAATTTTGCCAATTTTCGTGCAATTTTACTAATTTTCGTGCAATTTTACTAATGTTCGTGCAATTTTACTAATTTTCGTGCAATTTTACTAATTTAAGTGCTATTTTGTCAATTTTCGTGCAATTTACCAATTTTCGTGCAATTCTACCAATTTTCGTGTAGTTTTACCAATTTTCGTGCAATTTTGCCAATTTTCGTGCAATTTTACCAATTTTCGTGCAATTTTGCCAATTTTCGTGCAATTTTGCCAATTTTCGTGCAATTTTGCCAATTTTCGTGCAATTTTGCCAATTTTCGTGCAATTTTACCAATTTTCGTGCATTACAAATTTTTGAACCATTTTGTCTTACCGGTTTTTCTAACGTTTTAAGTGTCACACAACGTTTCCTCTATGCATACATAGAATAGAATCTTGTTTTTCCGAAATATATAAGTCGTAGATTTTAAGAATGGGGTTTTCAGTAAACAACCATTGAAAATGTTACGGCATTTTTACTAATATACAGCTAACCACCGTCCAACATATTATTTTTCGTATATTTAAGTTCTCTTTCGTTTAGTGTAATTATTTCTTATTATATTGTGGCTCGTTATCTGCGCATATTTAACTAGTCGATTTATTAGAACGTAAAGCAGGCTAACTACATCCTGTAGACACCAGTCAATTGGTTTAAAACTTACGTACGTTATGTAATAGGCCAGGTTTATTTTGAAAATTTCTCTCTCTCTCTCTCTCTCTCTCTCTCTCTCTCTCTCTCTCTCTCTCTCTCTCTCTCTCTCTCTCTCTCTCTCTCGGAGAACCTCCCAGCCTTTCGATATGCTGAATTGGGATTCGAGATCCACTCAAGTACGATAATTTCCTCATATTTATTGAAATGATAAATTTCCTAAATACGTACTAAATATCCTTCTTCATTCCCCCAGTTCAAATTTCCCGTTGGAGCCCTTTGGCATTATAGCATCCTGCTTTTCCAACCAGGGCAGTGACTTAGCTAATAATAATAATAATAATAATAATAATAATAATAATAATAATAATAATAATATGATTTATTGACGGTTTGTTGACCCTCTGTTATACATCGCTTCAATTTTTCATTTTGTTAAATGATCTTGAAAAGTGAATGATCATTAGAAATCACATCTCGATGAACTGGCTGCCAAATTAGATCAATTTCTGAAACGGTGTTGGCCCTTATTATTTTTGTATTTCTTACGAATACTACGACGGGTTCATATTGCCAGTCTTATTACTTAATTGGTTACTTACAAAATTAATTGGTTACTTATCTACTTACTTCATTGGCTACATATATACATACTTAATTGGTTACTTATCTACTTGCCTATTTAATTACAATCTTACTTAAGGAAAGTTTATGTGGTTTCATGCCACACAGAAATCTTGTACACAAAGCAGGATTCGCTAGATTTTATGTCACGTAGAAAGTTTCAATCTCAAATATTTGAAGAATTATATGCTGCAGTCAATATCAGTTATCAAATCTACCTTAGCGTAACTCAGAGAAAACAAGAAAATAATTAATTTTCCTTAACTTAAATCATTATTAGTTATGTTAAGTGGGATATTATCCATTGAAAATTTACTGATCATAATCAGCTTCATATTTGATACTAATTATTCTTTTTTCTCTTTTGCAGATGGTGTAATTGACAAGAACAGGTAAGAGGGTATTACCAAGACTTTAAAAAGCTAGGAAAATTTGTTAATAAAAAAAACTCAGTCTTTAATGGTGGTCCCCCAGGAGACACGAAGTCGATTTAAGAACAAGTTTGCATCTCATTTATTTTAAAATCTTGTATTTTGCGAATCAAAATATCCTTGTGTGTCTCCTGGCTGGTGACGTCTGCATGTGGAAACCTGGCGGTGGTACATATTAAAGGATTTTGGATCCTTTAATGTAACACAAGCATGTGGCATCAGTACTGACTGGTTGGTTGCGTAGATTTCAATACTTCTCTTGTAACGTAAGACTTTTAGATTCAATTATAATAGGTCTTTGTATTTTAGTTAATTTGTTTCACTTGTATATTAGATGTGAAATTCTGTTTGTACTGGGCACCGCGCTTGTGAGGTTGGGCTTGTCCGGCTGACGTTCTGGTGAGTATCTATTCAGATGGAACTTAAACCACACACCTTTAACCTTTTAAATAGTCTGTCATTGAAATAAGTCAACATTTCCTTGCCAAAAGACAAGAAAATCGATAGAAATGCAGAGTATAGTGGAGTCTCTGATTGGCTAAAGTCAATCTTCGACTTTGGGCCCCACTTTTTGGGGAATTTGTCACATCGGTGATTTCTGCTGTTCAGGACATAAAACTTGGGTATATAATCAATATCTGTCTTGGTTTTTGGGGGAGGGAAAATGTATTTTTTAGCACTCAAATATCCTTAAGTCAATCAGAATTTAGCAATCATTTTCTCTATAGGTGAATATTCAAAAACTGAAATTTGGTTTTGATATATAAAGTTAGTTTATGACACTTTTAATGACAACAATTTAAATTTGGCTTCAGTATGTAAGGTTAGTTCATAATAATATCTAGTTATTATGACGCTCAATATTGTCATAGGTTTACGAATATATCTTAATAGGACACATTGAAATCAAGACAAAAATAGGCTCTTAATATTTTATTAATGTTTGTGGTATCATAAAGAAATTTATGAAAAGTCAATGTATTTTATATCAAAGTTATAGAAGATGCAAGTGTGTCAAAGGATTAATAGAATTGTTAAATCTTATTTTTGGGAATTCTAAGGGCTTGTCGAGAGATGTATTTTTCGTCAGTAAATGGTTCATTCCAGTCATGGACTCGGGAAAAGAAGGTCCAGGTTTTTAAACAAGCGCTTTTAACTACGGTGCTGTTGGCCTATGCGGTGACGTCCCTGGCTGGTGTTCCCCGGACTGGGGTTTGAGTCCTGCTCAAACTAGTTAAGGCCGGTTTACAAGGAGATAGTTAACTGGTGCCAATAACTAATAGCAAATAAACTTTCCAGGATAGTAAGCCTGTGCTTTTGCACAAGGATAGTTTGCTCAGTAAACTATCCCCGAGTAAACGGGCCTTTAGTCCCTTTGATCGTTGCAACCTCACCATCCTTGTGAGCTACCGATTGGGGGTTTGGGGGAACCTATAGGTCTATCTGCTGAGTCATCAGGAGCCATTACCTGATCTTCCTTGGTGGAGAGGGGGGCTTGGGCGCTGATCTTATGTAGGGCATTGTCCTGCTTGATAGGGCAATATCACTGTCCTTTACCTCTGTCATTCATGAGTGACCTTTATACCTTTTGTAAACAATGGAGGGAATGGGGGTCAAAGCATATGCTTTTCAGGTTGATTTTTCCTACGCTTACGCGAATTTTTTATGATTTTGAACATATAGAAATTTGAATAAGCAGCGATTTTCTTACAAAAGACTTAAATTGGCGAATATTTTTATTTTGTTTTGACGTTTGACAAAATCGTTTTTTTTTTTTTTTTTTTTTTTTTTTTTTTTCAACGCGTGATAAGTTCCAAATCTGAGATTACTCGACAGTCATTTTCTGTTTTTGAGAGCATTACAGTCGTAGTTTATAATCGTAGTTGTTGGTAAAGAAAGAAACGGAGATATTAGCATACCAGTGCCTGGTTCAAGGCCTATATTCCTTTTTAAAGCCATTGATGAAATTAGAAGGCCGTATTTTCGTAAAATCAAGTCGATATTCAACTTAAAAATTACGGCACTGAGTTCCAGTTACATATTCGGATAAGATTTTGGAGAAAAAATTGACGCTTTTCTCGCGTTTGTAAGATTGTGAAAACTGTTGGTGACGATGAAATGTCGTAAAAGATTGTTTAATTACCTCCGCCAACGAAGTTGAAAGGAGGTTATGTTTTGTCCCTTGTTTGTGTGCATTTTTTTTCTGTGAGAACAGCTTTTTGGCCACAATTTCAATCTTAGACTAATGAAACTTGCAGGGGTTAACTGTGAGTAAATTTTGGAAGGTCAAGAATAAAGGTCAAGGTCAAAGGTCAAGGCCACAGTCAAGCAAAATGTCCAATTCACGTAATCAGCCATAAGTTTGGACATCATTATCACAGACTTCAAACTCGGTTCATATTTGAGTGCAGGAAAATCTACACCAATTAATACAAGTCAAGGTCAAAGGTCAAGGTCAAAGGTCAAGATCAAGGTCGAGAAATAAGCTGCATTGGTGGAGGTCTGCGCTCTACTGAGTACCCCTCTAGTTTTGGTGTATTTTGGCCTTCAAAAGCGTAAGAAGGAACCGTGAATTTGATGTGATTGGTGTATGAGTTATTTTGACGTAGAGTATACATACATACATATATACATACATACATACATACATACATACATACATATAAATTAATTCATTTGTTGATATGCAAATACAGTCTGTGAGTTCTTCAACATACATATATAACATAAATACTTCAAAATACCTCAATATTTTATGAATAGACCAAATTAAACCTTTTCACTCACACATTTTTTTAAGTTGTTATAGTTTATATATGAACGATCTTTAATGTTAATACTGCTATTCAAATGTTTTATTTTAATTATTCATCACTTCTCTTGTAGTTTATTTCCTTGTTTTCCTTCCTCACTAAGCTATTTTTCCCTGTTGGAGCCCTTGGGCTTATAGCATCCTGCTTTTCCTACTAGGGTTGTAGCTTGGATAATAATAATAATAATGATAATAATAATAATAATAATAATAATTATAATAAAAATAACTAGGAGAAATAATAATAATAATAATAATAATAATAATAATAATAACGAGGGGCTCTTAGTAGAGCGCAGACCTCCGCCATGGCAGCTCATCTCTCGACCTTTTACTCAACTTTGACCTTGACCTTTGACTTACGAGTTTCAAAATTGAATCACTTCCACGTCTCGACAATTAATCCCTGAAAGTTTCACTACTCTATGAGTAAAATTTTGACCCGGAAGTTGTTCACAAACAAACAGACAGAGGCAAAAACATAACCTCCTCCCAACTTCGTTGGCAGAGGTATTAATACGAGTACATAGAAATGACTAATTCACTTTACTCCCTTGAAGGGCAGTTTTTCTGGTCCTATCACTAAGGGAAACCCTGTGTTTTATAGAACCTACAACATCAGTTTATCGTATACATTCTAATGTATTTAGAGTATACATACTGTCCCTGATAAGTGAGCTATACACAATTATTTGGTTTAAATATTGTTTCCACAATCTCACTAAACGGTAGCCCTAAGAAATTCAGCCTTCGCAAAGATTTGCATTTCAAATTCTTTCCTTGGTGTCTACAACCTAGTTTAGGCAGCTGGCATTATCAGCCACGCCCACCAGTTATTCCCGAAACTCTCTCTCTCTCTCTCTCTCTCTCTCTCTCTCTCTCTCTCTCTCTCTCTCTCTCTCTCTCAGCTAATGAAGGCAATCTAATTTATTAAATGAATAACAAATGCAGACAACGACAATCTATTCACCCTTAGCACAAATCAGTCCTGAAGTAACGGATTCAAACTGGAATTGAAAAGATACAACACCACTCAACGTAGTAATTTCTTTACATACAAAATAGCAAATTCATGAAATAGACTTCCAGTGGATATAGTAAACAATAACGCGGTAAACGAGTTCAAGATTAAGTTAGATAACATCATAAAAAATCAGAACTGTTTGATTTCGGTGTCCCTTCAATATTGTCATAAACAACATTGCAATATTCTTATCAGAGTAAAGCAAACGTAACTAGAGGGGCACTCAGTAGAGCGCAGACCTTCCCCCGGCAGCTTATTTCTCGACCTTTTGCTCGACCTTAATCTTGACCTTTAACCTTAAAACATATTATTTGACGTGGATTTTCATACGCTCAAATATGAACCAAGTTTGAAGTCTGTGATAACGATGTCATACTTATGGCTGATTACGTGACCGTAGGCATGACCTTGACCTTTGGCCTTGACTTTCCAAAATTTAATCGTTTCCAGCTTTTTACACAACAGTTAATCCCTGTAAGTTTCATTACTGTACGATTAAAATTGTGTCCAGAGGGGTGTTCATAAACAAACACACACAAACAAATTACACACTCACACATAGAGGTAATAAAATGAAATATACTATGTCAGCAGCTGGGAGTTCCATAGTCTATAAAATTACAAGATTTTTGAATATACATAAATTCAAGGCCATATTTTGACAAGGGCACTTCAGTCCTTCCACAAAGCCAACCCAGCGCAGGTTCTCACTTGGTCCTATCTTTGCGTAGAAGTATATTAAAAATATCCTTTTTACTTCCGCCAAGGAAGTTGGGAGGAGGTTATGTTTTCGCCCCTATTTGTCCGTTTGTCTGTCTTTGTGTTTGAACAACTTCCTGGCCATAATTTTACTCAGAGTAGTGAAACTTTCAGGGATTAATTGTTATGTTGAGACGTGGAAGTGATTCAATTTTGAAAGTCCTAGGTCAAAGGTCAAGGTCAAGGTCGAGCAAAAGATCAACAGAAATAAGCTGCCTTGGCAGAGGCCTGCACTCTGTGCTTTTCTAGTTTAATTCGGTTTTGATTGGTACGTACCTTGACGGTCTCTCTCTCTCTCTCTCTCTCTCTCTCTCTCTCTCTCTCTCTCTCTCTCTCTCTCTCTTTAATTATTTGAAGGTATTAATCATAAAATAATTTGAAACATTATGACGTAGATTGTATTCCCGGAAACAGATTATTTATAGGATTAGATTACGTTGTCCTTATGTCATCTCATGCAATTAAACAAGTGTTTGGTGGAATAAGAAGCTAGTTTAGATACTATGGGATCCTATACTAACAAGACATCGAAATTCAGTGTAAATGTGAAGCAGGAAATTGCCTTGAAAAAAAAAAGCATAAATCAAAACAAGGTGTTTTCTTATTTTTCTTAGGAAATATTCTTGGGGAAACTGAAAATTGAAATGATTTGTTTTATATTAAACTACAATATAGTTAGTTAATGACTAAACTCTTACCGCAAGTGGGTGGGGGTGTCCTTGTCTTTTTTCAACCTATATCTATCTAGTTACGTTATCCATCTATCTATCTATCGATTGATCTATCTATCTCTATCTATCTATCCAGGGGCCATGTCCTGGACGTAGACTCAATTGCCTCCACCTGGTCCTCTCTCTCTAGCTCTCTGTATAAATTGTCCAGCTGTTACATTCTCATTTACATCCTCCAGTAAGCTGTCCAGAAACTGTTTCCTTTGCCGGCCTCTTGCTCTTCTCCTCTCTATCTTTCCCTTAATTAAGGCACAAAAGTTCGATCTTTTCTCCTCTTATCACGTCCCAGAAATTCTGTCTGCCTCCTCCTTATCCCTTTTATAAATGATCACTCCTGATTCACTCTTCTCAATGCCTTCTCATTTGTTTCTCTCTCTCTCTCTCTCTCTCTCTCTCTCTCTCTCTCTCTCTCTCTCTCTCTCTCTCTCTCTCTCTTCTACATTCTTCTGTACAACCATAATTTAGCTGCATTTTATTTTCATTTCTCGACCAGTCAAACAAAATGGTTTCCTCCATATTTGTTCTTCGTTACGAAGTCAGCCTGACCCACTCGTAAGGTGAATTCTTACCTCCGCCAATGCAGATGGGAGGAGGTTATGTTTTCGCTCTGTTTGTGTGTGTATGTATGCATGTTTATGAACAGCTTCCTGGCCACAATTTTACTCACAGAGTAGTGAAACTTTCAGGGATTAATTCTTATGTGGAGACGTGGAGGTGATTCCATTTTGAAAGTCCAAGGTCAAAGGTCAAAGGTCAAAGGTCGATCAAAATGTCAAGTGTCTGCCCTCTATTGAGTTCCTCTTTAGTTTTTAAACAAGTTTTTAATCTAAAAATAGGAAGTTTTATATAGTGATAAACGCACTTAACAGTTCGTTTAGTATAAAAGTAAAAAGTTGAATTCGTTTTGCATGATTTATTTTTGTTACTAATGTTTCATGTGGACATTTCCGGCGACAATATCATTTTGATGAAACATAGTGGTTATTAATGATCCACATGACTGCGTGAGGCTTTAATATTGTCTTTATTATTTTTTAGACTAAGCAACATAGATCGAGGGTGTGACTATAGTTTGATGTGTACTTCAGTTACTCCTTAAAACTAAATTAATTCTATGTCAAATTTGTGGCCGTCGTAAATAGTAGTGTTTATAAGAATGTTTGCTACTTGATATAAAGATGTTTTGTATGTAAGGAAATTTGTTGTTTTAATTGATCTACAACTAGAGGGGCATTCAGTAGAGTGCAGACCTCCGCCTGGCAGGTTATTACTCGACCTTTTGCTCGACATTGACCTTGACCTTTAACCTTAACATGTATTAATTGGCGAGGATTTTCCTACACTCAAATATGAACCAGTTTTGGTGCCTCTGTGACAACGATATCCAAACTTGTGGCTGATGACGTGAATTGAAAATTTTGCTTGACCTTGACCTTTGACCTTGACCTACCAAAATCTAATCGTTCCCAGCTTTTTACATAAGAGTTAATCCCTGCAATTTTCATTACTCTACGATTAAAATTGTGGCCAGGAAGCTGTTCACAAACAAACACGCACACAAGCAGGGCATAAAACATAACATCCTTTCAACTTCATTGGCGAAGGTAATAGTCAACAACATGAATAATCTGGACTTTATGAAGGGTGGTCGTAAAGGAACAGTGCTGCTGTTGAGGTTTAGCCCTGAAAGTCTTAGTTTAGATGTTATTAACAATTAAAATTTTAATCTAACTTGAACAAATTAATTTAATATTCATGTTTGATAATATAACATCCTTGCTTGATGATTGCCAGACTGGGGTTCGAGTCCCATTCAAACTTTCTAATTCCTTTGGTCGCTGCAACCTCACTATCCATGTGAGTTAAGGAAGGGGTGTTTAGGGGAGCCTATAGGTCTATCTGCTGAGTCATCAGCAGCCATTGCTTGGCTCTCCCTGGTCCCAGCTTGGATGGAGAGAGGGGCTTGGGCGCTGATCATATGTGTATATGGACAGTCTATAGTGCATTGTCCTTGTCTCTGCCATTCATGAGCGGCCTTTAAGCCTTTAAAGTGTTCGTACTTCAGCACTGGTTTCATATCTGTGCAATGTTGTCAGTGACACCAAGCACTAGTGTTCATCTTTATTTGAAATTACTCTTTAGGAACCAAATTCTAAAATACCTGTCCAAGTTAAATCATGTTTGTGTTTCCAGGTGACGTAGGTGATCTAAGATGTGTTTTTCATGTTGCACTAATCGCGGCTTTTTATAAAAGTCATGGAGTGTCTTGTTACCTCAGCCAAGGTGGTTATAAAATCGAGTCAGTTTATTTATTTATTTGTCTGTGTCTATGGACAGGATTACGTCAAAACTACTCGACGGATTTTGATAATTTTCACCACAGATAGATCTTAGGTCATGGATGACTCGCTTAACCTTTGGCGGAGGTCAGAAATCTGTGTTTGCTCTTGTTTATAATACAGTACTTTCTTTTGTGGTTCACAGTCTGGTTAGAAGTCTAGCCCGTACTGGCGACTGTTGATAGCCTCGTATATTTTACTTTTCTTCTTCTTCTTCTTCTTCTTCTTCTTCTTCTTCCATTTTAGTAAGAGATCTGGCCCACTTCTTGGGGTCAATGTACTCCCCTGTAAATATGATACAAGATAAAATATTAGATCTGATCAATACAGTTGACAAATTTTAATGGTTAGTCTGTTAGTAAAAATTAACTCCTTCACCAAATGCTATGAATGATATGTTCACTCCCCCACATGAGGCTTAATACCTTTTACCCAAACAATATCTATGCTCCCCCCTTCCATTGATATTGTTTTTATAGTACAAAATATATATATCACACTTTATTAAAACAAAATCGTTGCATTAAATGTAGTCTCTTTACAAAAGAAAATTTCTGTGGGTTTAGAGACTAAATTTAATCCTTATTTCTCTGTTGGATAATTAATTTTACAGATGATTATAATGTGTTTAGTAAATTAGTTTTGGTTAGAAATTTTATAAAAACAGTTTTCACCCTTTCCTGTATATCATTTTCTTAGTGTTTTCCTAATAGATTATTCATAGAGCAATTCAATTTGAGGCCTGTTAATTTTACTTCTAAATCCTTTCTTTGCAGATTATATTTCTTATAATTTATCATTACGTGTGAAATATCCTCTACTACATTGCATGTGCTACACAAAGGTGTATTTGTCATCTTGAATTTACGTAAATATGCATTTACTCTAACATTTCCCATTCTCAAATTTCCCATTACGGTTTCTATTTTCCTGTTTCTACAATAAGCAGCCTCCCAATCTTCTATAATAGGTTTAAAGGTACCGAGCCACTTACTTGATTTTATAACATCCCACTCCATTTGCCAGGTTTCTATCATCTTTCTCTGTAATATTGTTTTCTTCTCTGTCATCGACAAGTGGTTGTTGATAGTACAGGGGTTATTTAACCCTTGTTTATAAGTGGTTGCATCTGCCAGCTCTTTTCCCAGGATTCCTTTGTGGCTTGGAATCCACTGCAGTTTTACAAAATTGTAATTGCTATTCATTTTGATTAGCATCTCCTGTATATTGTGCACTAATGTTTTGAATCTTTTTGTATACTTATTATATATCATTGAAATGACGGACAATGAATCTGTGAATATCACCGTCTCTTTGCTCCTGTAATTACCCCCTGTCCATTTCAGCGCTTCCCTTATAGCAAATAATTCGTCACCCAGAATAGACGTTGCAGGGTTTAATCTAAAACTAAAAGAAAAGTCAAGGCTGGGAATAACATAGGCAGCTGCACATGACCATTCCTCACTATGCATTTCTTTTTTGGACCCATCCGTATATATATGTCTAAATGGTTAATATACTTTCCCTCTTTCATTCTACAGAACTCTTGAATAAATTTGTTATTAGGTTCCTCCTGGTCAATATCATCCATTGGGTTAATACCAAGATACTTACCAATACATTGCCAGGGGGCTGCAACGGGAAATGCCCTTTCTTCCCGTTGCATCCCTAACTTCACTTTCCACTTAATCATGATGTCTTGTACCCTTAATATAAATGGTTTTTTAAAATAACCCGAGTTCCATCCTCTACCGTCTTTTATCGTTTAGAACTTCCTGGCTCGTTGGGTGATTCATTCTTAACTGTTTTCATTTTACATAAAAAAGCAACATTTTGTATTGTATTTTTATTCTTACTGGTGTCACGTTAATTTCAACTTGTATTGATACAATGAGTGATGTATTTTTGGCTCAAAGTGCTATTCGTAAAGCAATATTTTGTCTTTTTTCCAATTTTCTAAGCTACTTCCAGCTGCTGACGAACATACTTCAATTCCATATTCAATTTTACTTAAAATGTAAGCCTTATAGAACATCAGCAAAGTTTTCCTATCTGCTCCCCAGGTGTAAGAGGAAACCGCCTTCAATAAATTCAGTCTCTGGTAGCATATTGCTCTTACCTGGTTGATGTGATGTGTCCAAGTGAGGCCTGGACTGTCCCATACCAGTCCTAGATGCTTGTATCTATATACCCATTCAATTATATTGTTGTCAATTTTGATTTTAGGTAAGATATCTATTTTTTTGTTTGTGAAATACATTATCTTCGTCTTTCCTGTATTCATCCTTAGCCCCCATTTCTGGGTCATTCGTAAAACCTTTCAATCGCGTCCTGAATTTTCAGACAAGCCATCTCAATTGTATCTGCAGTTACAAAGAAGCAAGTATCATATGCAAAATCTGAACTTTTGACTGGTTCTACGTTTGGTATGTCACTCATCATGATATTGAATTGTGTAGGACATAAGACTGAGCCTTGAGGAACCCCTGATCTAATCTTTCTAGGGTTAGAATATTTATTTTTACATTTACTACATATTCCCTATCTTTCAATTAGCACTCATGCCATGCTAACAGTCTCTCTGTGACCTTTCGTGCGAGTTTATACATCAAAGCTGTATGGTTTATTGTATCATAGGCACTCTGTAGATCAAAGGAAACAACTACTGTTACCTTACGATTTATTAATGAAACTCTTACCTCATGCTCCAGTCTAACTAACTGGTCTGTTGTACTCCTAGTTTTTCTGAATCCACTCTGGTTTCTTCTCAATTGTTCGTTATTTTCTAACACCCAGTATAGGCGTTTATGGACCATTCTTTCCATTAGTTTGCCGAAGCAAGATAACGATGCGATTGGTGTGTAGGATTCTGGTAGTTCCTCGGGTTTTCCAGGTTTTAGTACCGGCCAGATCATAGTCTGTTTCCACATCTTAGGATGGCTTATAAATTTCCATCTTTTATTAGTAAAACCCAATACTTGATGACGTTTCCCCTTTGACATATTCTTGATGAATTTGTTATGAATTTTGTCTAACCCTGTTGCACTTTCATTTGGCAACTCTTTGATGCACTCTTCTAGCTCGGCCATTGAGAATAATTTGTTGCAATCCTGAAATTCATTATTGTGTTTTGATATTTCAACCCATTCCATCATTTCCCTCTCTGACTCTAAGACAATTGCCACACACAAATTTTTCCCAAAGGCTTCTGCTAGCAATTCTGCCTTTTCTATCAGATCGAAAATCAATTTGTTTTTCCCATTAGTTAGTTGGATGGTTATCTCTAACTGGAATTTCCTTAATCCTATTATTAGTGTTCCAAACTTCTTTCTGAGGTGCATTCATATTCATTTTACCTGTGTAATTACCCCAAGAAACTCTTTTCGTAACTTTGACATTTCTTCAATACTGCTTCTTTTTTTTGCGGAAGTCGATTTTATTGCAAGTGGTTGGGTGTTTGATGAACAGCTTTCTTGCTCGTCGCCTCTCTGCCACTGCCTTACTGCATTTCTCGTTCCAGCATGGCTTTGTTATATTTAATACTTACCTTCTCATTAGTTTGTCTGATATTCTTTTCACTAGATTTGATCATTCTATTGCTGAAATCTTGTATTTCACTATCCAGTTCCAATGTGTTTGCCACTTCTATTGCGTCAATATCATTATTCCACTTTTGCCAGTTAACATCTTCCTACACCCACCTCTTTCTTTTCCAAACCCAGTTTAATCAGTTTCCAAGTCATTATATATTATAGATTGGTGTGTAATCTCGACCCCTGTCAGCTAGCTCATTTGTATTAAAATAATTCGCTATTGTGGATGAACTGAAACATAAATCTATTGTTCAAAATGTCCCTGTGATAGGAGGTGTCATAATCTTCGAATAATAATCGAATTACACTGGCTGCCTATCAATGAAAGAATTGACTTTGAACCGGATGTCCAAAATATCCAAGACAACTGCGTATTTTGTAGCCAACAAAGTGTGATGACACGACAATAGTTACAAATGGTTTGAAATGAATGGAACTAAGATATATGTCTATTGTAGGTTCTAGAGCCTTTAGATATGCACCCCCCGAGACTATACAATAACCTCCCACTAGACATCCAAAACACTGAAGATATTATTAAGACTTTCAGGAGGAAACTGAAGAAGACTTTCCTGTTTTCTAAGTGCTTCGATTATTTGGATCTGACAATAAACGAGCAATATGCGTTGTGTGAAATGAAGAATGCCTTAGAACGAACAAGATAAAATGACTGTGGAGGTTCTGTAGAAAGTAGGGTTCCTCTCCTGTAATAGGACCTGATGGGACTTACTAGTTAAAGCAATAAAACACCAATTCAAGATCTGGTAGCTGAAAGTAATGCCAGGCTGACACTTGCACGACTTTTTGCCTCGAATTTGTCGTGGCAAGTCGTGACATTTTGTGGAACGAACTGGCAAATAAAAAAAAAAAAATTACCTCAGAATCACAGCTCACCTGTCCACATAGACACGAACTGGCACGACGAGTTCACGACGAGTTCATGCATAGTTTTAGCATAGTTTGTGCACTTCCCGCATCGTCCCGACGAGTTCACGAATTGTTCGCTCATAGTTCACGCAGTGTTCACGAAATTTTGTCGTGACCAAAATTTTGAACATTTCAAAATTCTCGTCACGACATGCCAAAATGTCACGACAGGTTCACGACGAGTTCACTCCAGTTCACGACGAGTTCACTCCATTTCACGACTTGAGTCGTGACAATGCATGCCACAAATTCGTGTAAGTGTCAGGGTACCTTAATGTCAAATAGCTCACTATTTATATTTTCCAAGATCTAAAAGTATTACATTTTTTTTCCAAGTATCTCAGTAATGTAATTCACGCTTGGAAAAAGGACTAAAAAACGAATATTTTTTTATCTTATTTGTTTGTAGAACGTTGTCTATAGACAAAAGGGCAGTGGAGGGAAAGAGGAGCTCCTGGAGGGGGCCATGTTAGTAAACGATGAAGGTCGAGATGTCTGGTTTCATCAGAATAGATGCTAGCCAGAACGTCAGCTGGGCAAGCCCAAACGCCCAATATTGTGGTGCCCAACCACAGCAGTGGCCTCCCCAGTAAAGAGCTTAAACTCACGGTCCTGGGCTGAGATCCATCTATCTTATTGTTGTTACTGATCTTAGTCTTTTTATTTCGATTGTTCATTACTTCTCTTGTAGTTTATTTCCTTAGTTCATTTCCTCACTAGGCTATTTTCCCTTGTTTGAGCCCTTGGGCTTATAGCATCCTGATTTTCCAACTAGGCTTGTAGCTTAGCTAGAAATAATAATAATAATAATAATAATAATAATAATAATAATAATAATAATAAAAATAATAATAATAAAAAAAATATTATTATTATTATTATTATTATTATTATTATTATTATTATTATTATTATTACCAGCCAAGCTACAACCCTCTTGGAATAGCAAGATGATATAAGCCTAAGGGCTCCAACAGGGAAAAATAGCCCAGTGAGGAAAGCAGTATTTAAATATTTAAAACTATCGGACTGTAACATATATAAATAATAGAGGGTCTCTTAGTGGAGCACAGACCTCCGCTGCGGCAGCTTATTTCTCGATCTATTACTTGACCGTGACCTTGACCTTTGACCTTGACCTTTAGTAGAGCAAAGGCCTCTGGTGCGGCAGCTTATTTCTCGATCTATTACTTGACCGGGACCTTGACCTTTAACCTTGACCTTCCAAAACTTAATCGTTTCCAGCTTTTTACGTAACAGTTAATCGCTGACAGTTTCATTATTCTACGACTAAAATTGTGGCCAGGAAGCTGTTCACAAACAAAAACACACACACACAGGGATAAAAAAGGGGAAAAAGTATATATATATATATATATATATATGTATATATATATAATATATATATATATATATACATATATATATATATATATATATATATATATATATATATATATATATGTATATATATACATATATATGTATATATATATATATATATATATATATATATATATATATATATATATATGTATATATATACATATATATATGTATATATATATATATATATATGTATATATATACATATATATATGTATATATATATATATATGTATACATATATATGTATACATATATATGTATACATATATATGTATACATATGTATATATATATATATAAAGAGAGAATTACAGGTAATGTAGTCTCTCTGGAGTACATAAGGTTTCCCAGGTATTTCATAAAGTTTGGTTGAGGTGACATTTTAAAACCTACATTACATCCAACTTGCAAAATACAAACAACTTAGAGACTTTTGAAAGTCACATAAATAAAAAGGGATACTATTGCATTTATAATCTATATGATCATTCTGATAATTGGATGTTATTAAGACATAAATAATTGTCAAAAGAGTAACGACAGAGACTTAGCTCTGCTTTTCGTAACGCTCTCTATGTGTATCGGCCCCCCCGCCCACCCCCGCCCCGCCCAAGGGTACAACGGAATCATTATCCGATCAAAGGCGCAGCCTTCATACCTGGGCGTCGTAGCCTCACCGGGCGGGATGGAATTCCATTCACTCACGTCTCATATGTGTACCTGGTTCGAGAAGGGAGAGAGAGAGAGAGAGAGAGAGAGAGAGAGAGAGAGAGAGAGATTGAAAAAAACTGTAAATGGAGATTGCAATATAAAACTAAAAGTTTAAATTCAGAGAGAGAGAGAGAGAGAGAGAGTCTCAGTAATCTTGCGAAAAACGAAGAAATTAGTAACACAATATTACATGACTTGGAGGTGGCATAAATGGATGCTAAATCATACACGGATGTATTTCAATGAAGTTAGTCAATACATCTAAGAATAATAAATGGGACATTTAAACAAAATCCTTTAGAATTAAAAGGATGTAAACCTTGGTCGACCCACTGGGGCAGAAGAGATTCCCTAGCCATGGCAAGTGGCTCTTCTAGAAGGACACTGGGAAATCAAACCATTGTTCTCTAGTCTTGGGTAGTGCCTTAGCCTCTGTATCATGGTCTTATACTGTTTTGGATGCAGAAGAGATTCCCTAGCCATGGCAAGCGGCTCTTCTAGAAGGACACTGGAAAATCAAACCACTGTTCTCTTGTTTTGGGTAGTGCCATAGCCTCTGTACAAATGGTCTTACACTGTCTTGAATTAGAGTTCTCTTGCTTGAGGGTACACTCGGACACACTGTTCTATCTTAGTTCTCTTCCTTTTTTAAGTTTTTATAGTTTATATAGGAAATATTTAATTTAATGTTGTTACTGTTCTTAAAATATTTCATTTTAATTGTCATTTACCTCTCTTGTAGTTTATTTATTTCCTTATTTCTTTCCTCACTGGGTTCACGTTGGCTTCGTTGTTTCTACTTAGATTTAATGTCCATAACTGTAAATGTATTTGAAGAATTTACCCTTTATTTCAGTGACTTGATTCACAGATGCGTATCCTATTCCTGTGGTCGTAAAACCTTTACAATGATAACTACTTACGCAGAGTCGAAGTTAGAATTACAGGCAATCGGGCACCAAATGCGTCGATTGGGCGATTAGGATAAAGTGAATGGATTTGATACGTGAAACTAGGGCCTACGCCATTGTTTTCAATATAGGTTTTCTCTATTGTTTGAATAATTTAGGCATAATTACCCGAGAAGATGATTGTTTTTGTTGCGGTTAGTGAAGTGAAGTGACAGTGTTGGCAGGTAACTAGATTAGGCCTATAGTCCCACTGGCTTCGAACTAACTACAGTATGGCCCAGGAGAGGAAATAGAGGCCAGTTATGTAAACGAAAGGAAAAATATATTTCAAAATCATTGTTTAAACGATAAATGTCAAATGGAGATTTTATTGACAATTTGGCTAGTTTTAGAAAATCAACAAAAGAGGTAGGACTATATTGTGGTGCATGTTGACGTTTCTCAAAAGAAAAAAAATCAGTTTATAAATAGATTCAACTACTGGAAAGATGCAATATTTAGAATGTCTTGTCATGAAAAGGGTTAAACACACAAAACAAAATATTATTTTCTTGGATAAATCGAGAAAAATATCAAGTTAGATTATCCTTCAGTCAGGCTGATGAACAACAACTATTATTATTATTATTATTATTATTATTATTATTATTATTATTATTATTATTATTATTATTATTATTACTTGCTAAGCTACAACCCTAGTTGGAAAAGCAGGATGCTATAAGCCAAGGGGCTCCAACAGGGAAAATAGCTCGGTGAGGAAAGGGAACAAGGAAAATGAAATATTTCAAGAAGAGCAACCATATTAGAGTAAATATCACTTTATAAACTACAAAAACTTTAACAAAACAAGAGGAAGAGAAATAAGATAGAAGATAGAAGAGTGTACCTAGATTGTATCATACATGTGATATATATATATATTTTTTTTGGGGGGGGGGGGAAATCAAAATGGTATTATTGGAAATGAGGAAAATTTCAATTTTTTAGGATATCTAGAACTATTGGCTAAGGATGAGTCTTTTTAGCATCACATTAAGAAAAATTTGGCAGCTGTGGCCGAGGTCATATATATATATATTATATATATATATATATATATACATATATATATACATATATATATTACATATATATATACATACATATATATATACATATATATATATATATATACATACACATATATATATATATATATATACATACATATATATATATATATATACATACATATATATATATATATATATATACATACATATATATATATACATACATATATATATATATATACATACATACATATATATATATGTATATATATATATATATATATATAGGATATACTGGGACGGATCCAGACTTTTCAGTGAGAGGGGGTTAAGGAAAAAAGGGCACTTGTAGTCACTTAAAAAGGCACTTTCCAAATTTGCTCAAAAATTAATGGAATAGACAATATTATTAGGGAAGAACCAAAAACCAATGATTGCAATTTATACCATGATTTTACTCATCAAACTATAAATATAAAAGACGTTTTGTGACATACCTAAAAAAAACGAGTGAATTTTCCTGCATCATTTGGCATCTTTTCAACGCCCTTTACTCTATCCTTCCCAGGTGTCCGACATAACGAGGTGGCTCTCGAAGTCTATCAGCTCATGTTTATAATCATTACCGTGATAACTGTGTCAACTGTGTCATGACAGTTGTCTACTTTTTGGAATATAGGCTACTGGTTCGCTTTTTTAATGGTCTCAAGAAGGCACCTTGAAAACTCAAAAAGGGCACTTTCAAAATTTGAGGCGGGGGGGGGGGGGGGCGTTAACCCCCCCTCTAGATCCGTCCTTGATATATATAATATATATACATATAATATATATATACATACATATATATACATATATATACATATATAAATATATATATATATATATATACATATATATATGTATATACATACATATATATATATATATATATATACATATATATATACATATATATATATACATACATACATACATACATATATATATATACATATATTTATATATATATACATATATATATATATACATACATACATATATATATATATATATATGTATATATATATATATATATATTTATGTATATATATATATATATATATAAATATATATATATATATATATAGAGTAATGCTGGTAATAACACAAAGCGACAGACAAAGAGAAACATGGATACGAGAGCAAACATAACTAATGTAGAGGATATTCTAACAACATGTAAGTAAAGGAAATGGATGTGGGAAGGACATATGTTGTGAAGGACAGATAATAGATGGGCATTATGAATAACAGAATGGATTCCTAAAGATTGCAAAAGAAGCCGGGGAAGGGAGAGAAGACGATGGGTTGACGACCTAAGAAAGTTTGCAGGTGTGGATTGCAAATCTTCCTCGGTGGGTCTACAGTACTTTCGTGAGCATTTGCTGTAAATTTCTGAAGGAGACTAATATAAATGGAAAAGTCTTATCCTAACGGGAAATACAGACAAAACCTTGTTGTTTCTCACAATCTTTCGCTCATAACCATAAATGTTCAATCATAGAACTCACTGAAGCACTCGGCTGCTGCTGATTTCATTAGGGGAAACATATTCTCTCTCTCTCTCTCTCTCTCTCTCTCTGTAATTATGAGATCATATTCCTCTCTCTCTCTCTCTCTCTCTCTCTCTCTGTAATTATGAGATCATATTCCTCTCTCTCTCTCTCTCTCTCTCTCTCTCTCTGTAATTATGAGATCCTATTCCCCCTCTCTCTCTCTCTCTCTCTCTCTCTGTATATATATATATATATATATACATATATATATATATAATTATGCGATCATCTCTCTCTCTCTCTCTCTCTCTCTCTCTCTCTCTAATTATGCGATCATATCCCTTTCTCTCTCTCTCTCTCTCTCTCTCTCTCTGTAATTATGAGATCATATTCCTCTCTCTCTCTCTCTCTCTCTCTCTGTAATTATGAGATCATATTCCTCTCTCTCTCTCTCTCTCTCTCTCTCTGTAATTATGAGATCCTATTCCCCCCCTCTCTCTCTCTCTCTCTCTCTCTGTATATATATATATATATATATATATAATTATGAGATCTTATCCCACCCTCTCTCTCTCTCTCTCTCTCTCTCTCTCTCTCTATATATATATATATATATATACATATATATATATATAATTATGCGATCATCTCTCTCTCTCTCTCTCTCTCTCTCTCTCTCTAATTATGCGATCATATCCCTTTCTCTCTCTCTCTCTCTCTCTCTCTCTCTCTCTCCCTCCCTAATTTTGAGATCATATTCCAAAAGTTGCATACCATACTCATCATCATCATCTCCTACGCCTATTGACGAAAAGGGCCTCGGTTAGATTTCGCCAGTCATCTCTATCTTGAGCTTTTCAATCAATACTTCTCCATTTATCGCATCCTACTTCACACTTTATAGTCCTCAGCCATGTAGGCCTGGGTCCTCCAATACTTCTAGTGCCTTGGGGAGCCCAGTTGAAAGTTCGGTATGCAACTTCTGGAATACGATCTGGAGAGAGAGAGAGAGAGAGAGAGAGAGAGAGAGAGAGAGATCAAACTTTTACCTTGTTTCATTGCTCTGTCATTATGAATCAGGATAGTCTTAAGGGAAGTTTCAGTCAGGAAGTACAGTCTCCGTGAAGGAGACGTCAACATTCCTTGATTGTTTTAATTTATACAAAATCATTCATTTAACATCGTCACGGGTGGCATTCTACGGTGAGCACTGGCATTAGGCCCCCTTGATGTAAGCCTTTACAGCTGTCACTTTATACAGTTAATTGGCTGGGTACTCGATCTCACCCTTAAAGCAAAGACTGAGATTAAATATGGGGTTAAGGATTCTTACAAAGTCACTGATGAAGGAAAGGCGTCCATGTAGCCTTCTTTCGGAGGTGAAACGGAGAGACTGGCACCACTTAAACATAGGAGTTACTTGACGTCTTCAAGGGTTGAGGATTTAAGAGGTTTAAATGGCACTCGTGAATGGCAGAGGCAAGGGACAGTGACATAGCCCGAGCATGCAGGACAATATCCTGAAGACTGTACATATATACATTTGATCAGCACCCAAGCCCCCTCTCCACCAAAGCTAGGACCAGGGAGGGACAGGCAATGGCTGCTGATGAATCAGCAGGTAGACCTAATGGCTTCCCCAAACCCCCCATCCTTAGCACAAAAGGATGGTGAGGCTGCAGCGGATAAAGGAACTAAGAAGTTTGAGTAGGACTCGAACCCCAGTGTGGCAATTACCATACAGGGATATATCCAATAGGACACCACAACCCTAAAGGTATTATCAACATTCACTACCTGACGTAAATATCTGCTTTGTTAATCCTTAATAAAATCTGCTCTTCAACAATGCCCATATAAAAGTTTGCAAAACGAACTCCAAATAGGGACCCCATGGTGATGCTGTCCTTTTGGATGTATGATTGTCTTCTGTGCGAGGTGAAAGGGGCCTGTTTGGTACAAATCTCGAGAAATGTATGGAACACTAAGTGGGTGTGTATTATGGTCCTTGTAAACACAATTCATCATAAGGGCTGTGGTCACATTGAGAGTACTCTACGTCCATGGATGTAATGTCCCCGTATTTCTAAGAGCCTCGTTTAAGGAAATTGGCAAATGACTGCAAACTATGATTATTCAGTATGTAAGGGGTAATGAACATGTTGATTCTTCTGGTGAGCTGATAGGTAGGGGCAGGGCACTGGCTGATTTGCTGTTGCAGATTTTCTGGCCCTTACGGCCTTGCACGGGCTCTTGCACACTTGCAGCCCGTAGGTGTTTGTTTAGATTATGTTTAGGTTTGTAGTAGGTGATTTAGGATATGGGATAATCTACGACTTTTATTTGTTGGTGGTTTGGGATGTGGGATAAGGATAATAACCCACTTTTGTTTATTATCAATTTAGCTTTCTTTTTTTCCCTTGTTTTAAGAGGCACCTCAGCCTCTTTAGGTCAAATGAAAAGGAAGAAGGTGACGGAGGGGAGGAAGGTATCCACCCCAAAAGAACCCATTGGTTCCCGTCTTCCAGTTGGAGAGAAAGGAGGTAAAACTGGGTTTCCATCTTTATGGGTCTTAACATTACCATAGGGGTAACCAAGACCGTAGTTGGCGGTGATGGGAAGCAGATGGATCGTGTTGCTTGCAGTGTTTCCAGCTTCGATGCTTTTATCATCATTCCTCCTCCTGTAGTTGGTAGGGTTAGGGGTGAGCAGGTGAAACTTGCTGTTATGGGAAAGGATTACATCTAGATTGCTGTGGTAGTCTTATCGACTTGACAGATTGTAATGCTCTCTTGGACCTAAAGTTTTTTGGCTGTTTTTTCCGGGTAACAATACTGCTTATTATTATTATTATTATTATTATTATTATTATTATTATTATTATTATTATTATTATTATTATTATTATTATTACTGGCTACAACCCTAGTTGGAAAAGCAAAATGCTATAATCCCAAGGGCTTCAACAGGAAAAAATAGCCCAGTGAGGAAAGGAAATAAAGAAATTAACTATGA
>NW_027171803.1:77500-82500 GCF_036898095.1 Palaemon carinicauda | reverse complement strand
TATTATATTTATATATATATATATATATATATATATATATATATATATATATATATATATATATATATATATATATATATATATATTATTCATCTGATCGCCTATAGCAAACCTACCTAGTATGGGTGGGCCTGATTAGCACAGCTTTGCTGATCATGTCGATACACAAAACATTCCAATACGTAAAGTTATCCCTGGTCAGAAAAGGATATATATATATATATATATATATATATATATATATATATATATATATATATATATATATATATATATATATATATATATATATATATATAAAACGTATTATCTAAAACTTCTGATACATTTTATGAATCTTAAACAGTGAGATCATGTAACAGTTAAATTACATAATGAACTGTCTGCCTTAACCTATAATAGTGATGATGATAATATTAAACAATATATTAACCCTTATATTAACCCTTATATTAACACACCATCCCAGACAAGATATCAAAACCTCTGGTACATTTCAAAATTATTCATAGAAACAAGATGATGATGTTTACAGATATAGATTTTTACTAAACTATTAATATTGATATATCTTTTGTCTTACAAATATCTCTGGTATTTGATAGTACGTCTAGGTTTTTTACGTAATGAAGGAGAACTAGTGTAGTGCTTAAGGTTGTTATTATTATTATTATTATTATTATTATTATTATTATTATTATTATTATTATTATTATAAAAATAAAGCTACAATCTTCAATGTTTTCATTATTTTCTTATTGGGTAAATTGACGAAGCCTCCTGCGAGACACTGATGAAGAAATCAGAAATAAATTAAATTCTAAAGTTATTTTCTAATTCTAATTAAGAATTTGAGCTATTTAGCCATTCCGTTGTCTGTGTACAAGTTGGGAAATCTTTGAAGATGTTACCAACCGATACTTGAAATAGTTTGTACGACACTGACGAAAATAGTTCGAATTTCTAGAAATTCTTGTACACTGAGTACCATTTTCGATATTATTTACTTATTGTATAGATATTTATTGATGTAATAAAAACGTTTTAACTGTAAGCATATAAGATAATACGTTAAGACAACGTTTCATCCACTAATTAAACGTATGAAATTATTCTTTTCCTATTTCGTCGGCTCAAAACTTACGATGACGTCATCCCAACACCTTATTTTAGTGTCCTTGCAGGAGTCAGGAGTACCAACCTATGAAACCTCAAAAGACGATTAATAACAGAAAATATGATTTATTGAGCTCATTTATCAACACCAATTATTAGAATTCATATAAAGAATATAATTTAGGATTCATGATACATAATCATATAAGCCATTTATATATTATTATTTTTATATTGCATCGTATTCTGTTGGTAATTCGAGTCTTCATTTCGCTTATGATGGGCCAATGCATTATTAGTTTAGGGGAAAAATAAAGTCAGCCTTACTTAAAATGTCGTTAGTTCAATCATATTAGCCTTAATTTAAGTATTCAGCAGAACAGTTTAGGAAATTAATTCAAAATGCAAATACTGAAATTTATTTGAAACTATAACTTCCGAGAAAATTACAAATATGACCATTTTCTAACACCCTTCCTCCCCTGCAGTTAACCAGAATAACTAAGCTTCTCTCAGAGGCCAATAGATGGAGTTGGAAACTTGTTTATAGTTATATGAATGCAATATATCATATGACAATAGAAATTCTATTTTAGTGTGGTAATAAGGTTTTGTTTTGAAGCTTCCATTAACCAACAAATCAAACCAAATCAACAAAACAAAACAAAAACCAACCAAAACAAACCAAACTAAACCGAATTAATACATAACCTAACCAAACCAATATAAAACAAAACCAAACCAAACAAAAAACCCAAACTGAACCAAATCAAATCAAACCATACCAATCCAACCCCGCAGTACAACCAAAACCAAAGCAAACCAAAAAAAAAACACCTAAACCAAACCAATCCAGACCAAACTTTAAACCAAACTGAAATCAAAACCAAACTAAAACCAATTAATAAAACCAAAGCCCCAGCCAAAACCAAAACCAAAATGAAAACCAAACTAAACCCGAGACAACCCATCCCACCATAACCCAAACTAAACCAAACCAAACCTAAAACCAAACCCATGCCAAACCAAAACAAACCTAACTGAAACAAACCAAACTATAACCATAACACAACCAAAACTAAACAAAGCCCTAAACTGAACCAAACCAAGCCAAACTAAAACCAAACCAAACCACCATACCAAAACCGATCCCAAACCCAATCAAAACTTAACCAAACCAAACCACCTAACTAAAACCAAACCAAAACCAAAACCTAACCCAAATCCAAACCAAACCAAACCACCAAATTAAACCAAACTCAACCACCAATCTAAAAATAATTCAAAACCAAAACTAAAACAAAACCAAAACCAAACCACCAAACAAACACCAAAACCAAACCACTAAACTAAAACCAAGCCAAGCCCAAACCAAACAAAAACCAAACCAAACCACCAAACTAAAACAAAACCAAAACCAAACTAAAACCAAACCACTAAACTAAATCCAAGCCAAACCCCAAACCCAATCAAAACCAAACCAAACCACCAAACTAAAACAAAACCAAAACCAAACCATCAAACTAAAACAAAACCAAACCACTAAACTAAAACCAAGCCAAACCCAAACCCAATCAAAACTAAGCCAAACCACCAAACTAAAACAAAACCAAAACCAAACCACTAAATTAAAACCAAACCACTAAACTAAAACCAAGCCAAACCCAAACCCAATCAAAACCAAACCACCAAACCACTAAACTAAAACCAAACCACTAAACTAAAACCAAAACCAAACCAAACCACCAAACTAAACTAAAACCAAACCACTAAACTAAAACCAAAACCAAACCAAACCACCAAACTAAAACAAAACCAAAACCAAACCACCAAACTAAAACCAAAACCAAACCAAACCACCAAACTAAAACCAAACCACCAAACTAAAACCAAACCACTAAACTAAAACCAAGCCAAACTCAAACCCAAACCAAACAAAACCGAAACCAAACCTAAAACACACCAATGCCAAGATTGATAGATACCATATTAGGGTGAATTTACCGTTCTCTTTGACACCTTTTGTAAAAATGAATCCTTCAGTTCAGATATAAGTTTGCTATAGATTTTGTAACTGATTTGTTTTGTGTTCAAAGGAATAGTCTGGTAGTTCAGTCTTTGATACGATTAAAAGAAAATATATAGATTCGAAGGTATTTTAAATTTGTTGCACATCTATTTTGGTTTTTTGTCTTATGATTTCAATGTTCCTCAATAATTACTACATTCAGTTCAGGGGAAGTAAAAACATAAGTTATAGCTATTGCTGTTCATCTTTAAACAATGAATGTGTATCTTGCTCCCCTTCTCGGCGCAATAGGTTTCATGGCTCTTGGTTAATTGGATATAATAATAATAATAATAATAATAATAATAATAATAATAATAATAATAATAATAATAATAATCATGCCGTGAAAACTCAAAATGGAACTGAAGAAAGGATTTGTAAAATGTTTCACATGGAGTGTAGCATTATACAGTTCTGAAAACCTGGACTATTAAAGCAACAGACAAGAAGCCTCTGCCAAGGATTCGAAATGTGGATATAAGGGAGGAGGAGGAGGAGGGTGTTGAAAATAAGTTGGAGAGACCACAAGACCTGAAGGGAGGGAAGGAAGGAGGTGGTACCAAGATCTAAAAGAGTTGACCATGAATAGAGAATTATGGAGGACGACTAATCCATGAAAGGACCTCATGCCTTGGGTCAGAACACTATAGTATGACAGTAGCAGGACGCACTGGGTAGTAGTATAGCTCACCTTAACAGCATAGAGAGCAACTAAGTTTCAACTGGCTTGCTAGAACAAGCTGTGAGTGGAGTCAAATGTGGCATTTTAATTAACAGCGTCAACACATGAAGTGGTACGAAGTGGTGCCAATGTGAACACTTGCTTTATTCATGAGTTTCCAACTGCTTTTATTCCCTTTGTCAGCAAATAGATTTTGCCTCGTTCTGTCTGCAAATCTAAGTTCGCCTAACAACGCATGAATGACACGGGCTTAATGGCCAGTCCAGCCCTGTCACTCTCTCTGATTTCATTTCCCAGGATTCTCTGACACCATCTACTTTACTCCCGACTTCCGTCACATTCGTCTGGGTCAGAGGGAATACTACTGATTCAGTTTTGTTATTCCTTGTCTGTTATTTATGTATTTCTGTATATTCGTTTGTTTGTTGACACATTTATTACCTCCGCCAACGATGTTGGAAGGTTAAGTTTTACTCCCTGTCTGTGGGTTTGTTTGTGAACAGCTTCCTGGTCATAATTTTGATCGTAGAGTAATGAAACTTGCACGGATTAACTATTATGTAAAAAGCTGGAAATGATTAAGTTTTGGAAGGTCAAGGTCAAAGGTCAAGCAAAATGGCCAATTCAGGTAATCAGCCATAAGTTTGGACATCGTTGTCACAGAGACTTCAAACTTGGTTCATATTTGAGTGTATGAAAATCCACGTCAATTAATACATGTTAAGATCAAAGGTCAAGGTCAAGCAAAAGGTCGAGAAATAAGTGTTTCATTGTATGTATTAATATTCAAAACTGTTATAAGTTTAATGCATTTCTTAGCGTCATTCAACTCACTCTCTTGTTTGACCCTTATCCTGAAAATGGTGTTATAAGTATTGGGTTATATAAATAATTTTTGGGTTGGTTTTGTGTGTGTGTGTGTGTTCGTGTGTGCGTGCCTGTATCAGTGGCATCAATGTGTTTCCTATAGGAATTCTCGTATTTTCTCAGATTCTCGGGTGTAGGGCTGTGGTTACATAAACTTCATTGTTTTTTCATTTATTCTGTTACTACAGCTGTGTTTCCACAGGAATGTGTCTATAACAAATGATTACTGATTAACATAGATATATGTATACATATATATATATA
>NW_027171803.1:0-72500 GCF_036898095.1 Palaemon carinicauda | reverse complement strand
TCATTCGGAAAAGACATTGTTAACCTTCATGTTTGTTTACAAAAGACACCACACTCTCTCCATTCACTGCCAAATAATGCAAATCTGTTGGTTTCCTCTAATTTTTATTACTCAAAACTGTCATTATTTGTGAATTGTATATTTTATGGACACTTTTGAGTAATAACTCCGTTTTTAATTTAGTATATATTTTGAAAAAATATATGAAATGTACATTGGTTTCACGAACTTCTGTTTGGTTGACTATATTGATGTTAGTTCTAGGTCGTTTACAGAAGAAACACGGCTATAGTTTCTTTTTCTTAAAGTTCTATAGTTTTTTTTTTATAACAACGTATTTCCCATGTATCAATTTGTTTTTAAATTATGGAAAAGTAATAGAGGAAAACAAGAGGATTTAATATTTCAGCAGTATATGGAGAGCCTGGTCTTGTGAACACATACTTTAACTTGCTAAATTTCGTGATGCCAAAGAAGGGTTTTGGCAATATTATTTTTCTTAACGTGTAAATAATCTTACCCTAGGAGTCGGAATTAAATCTCCCAGAATTCGTGGTTAATTCCTCCCAGAATTCGTGGTTAATTCCTCCCAGAATTCTTGGTTAATTCCTCCCAGAATTCGTGGTTAATTCCTCCCAGAATTCGTGGTTAATTCCTCCCAGAATTCGTGGTTAATTCCTCCCAGAATTCTTGGTTAATTCCTCCCAGAATTCGTGGTTAATTCCTCCCAGAATTCGTGGTTAATTCTTCCCAGAATTCGTGGTTAATTCCTCCCAGAATTTTTGGTTAATTCCTCCCAGAATTCTTGGTTAATTCCTCCCAGAATTCTTGGTTAATTCCTCCCAGAATTCGTGGTTAATTCCTCCCAGAATTCGTGGTTAATTCCTCCCAGAATTTTTTGGTTAATTCCTTCCAGAATTCTTGGTTAATTCCTCCCAGAATTCTTGGTTAATTCCTCCCAGAATTCGTGGTTAATTCCTCCCAGAATTCTTGGTTAATTCCTCCCAGAATTCGTGGTTAATTCCTCCCAGAATTCTTGGTTAATTCCTCCCAGAATTTTTGGTTAATTCCTCCCAGAATTCTTGGTTAATTCCTCCCAGAATTCGTGGTTAATTCTTCCCAGAATTCGTGGTTAATTCCTCCCAGAATTCGTGGTTAATTCCTCCCAGAATTCGTGGTTAATTCCTCCCAGAAATCGTGGTTAATTCCTCCCAGAATTCGTGGTTAAATCCTCCCAGAATTCGTGGTTAATTCCTCCCAGAATTTTTTGGTTAATTCCTTCCAGAATTCTTGGTTAATTCCTCCCAGAAATTTTGGTTAATTCCTCCCAGAATTCTTGGTTAATTCCTCCCAGAATTCTTGGTTAATTCCTCCCAGAATTCTTGGTTAATTCCTCCCAGAATTCGTGGTTAATTCCTCCCAGAATTCGTGGTTAATTCCTCCCAGAATTCTTGGTTAATTCCTCCCAGAATTCTTGGTTAATTCCTCCCAGAATTTTTTGGTTAATTCCTCCCAGAATTCTTGGTTAATTCCTCCCATAATTCTTGGTTAATTCCTCCCAGAATTCTTGGTTAATTCCTCCCAGAATTCTTGGTTAATTCCTCCCAGAATTCTTGGTTAATTCCTCCCAGAATTCGTGGTTAATTCCTCCCAGAATTCGTGGTTAATTCCTCCCAGACTTCGTGGTTAATTCCTCCCAGAATTCTTGGTTAATTCCTCCCAGAATTTTTTGGTTAATTCCTCCCAGAATTCTTGATTAATTCCTCCCAGAATTTTTGGTTAATTCCTCCCAGATTTTTTGGTTAATTCCTCCCAGAATTCTTGGTTAATTCCTCCCAGAATTCTTGGTTAATTCCTCCCAGAATTCTTGGTTAATTCCTCCCAGAATTCGTGGTTAATTCTTCCCAGAATTCGTGGTTAATTCCTCCCAGAATTCGTGGTTAATTCCTCCCAGAATTCGTGGTTAATTCCTCCCAGAATTCGTGGTTAATTCCTCCCAGAATTCTTGGTTAATTCCTCCCAGAATTCTTGGTTAATTCCTCCCAGAATTTTTTGGTTAATTCCTCCCAGAATTCGTGGTTAATTCCTCCCAGAATTTTTTGGTTAATTCCTCCCAGAATTTTTTGGTTAATTCCTCCCAGAATTCTTGGTTAATTCCTCCCAGAATTCTTGGTTAATTCCTCCCAGAATTCTTAGTTAATTCCTCCCAGAATTCTTGGTTAATTCCTCCCAGAATTTTTTGGTTAATTCCTCCCAGAATTCTTGATTAATTCCTCCCAGAATTCTTGGTTAATTCCTCCCAGAATTCGTGGTTAATTCCTCCCAGAATTCGTGGTTAATTCCTCCCAGAATTCGTGGTTAATTCCTCCCAGAATTCTTGGTTAATTCCTCCCAGAATTTTTTGGTTAATTCCTCCCAGAATTCTTGGTTAATTCCTCCCAGAATTCGTGGTTAATTCCTCCCAGAATTCGTGGTTAATTCCTCCCAGAATTCATGGTTAATTCCTCCCAGAATTTTTTGGTTAATTCCTCCCAGAATTTTTTGGTTAATTCCTCCCAGAATTCTTGGTTAAATCCTCCCAGAATTCTTGGTTAATTCCTCCCAGAATTCTTGGTTAATTCCTCCCAGAATTCTTGGTTAATTCCTCCCAGAATTCTTGGTTAATTCCTCCCAGAATTCGTGGTTAATTCCTCCCAGAATTTTTTGGTTAATTCCTCCCAGAATTTTTTGGTTAATTCCTCCCAGAATTCTTGGTTAATTCCTCCCAGAATTCTTGGTTAATTCCTCCCAGAATTCTTGGTTAATTCCTCCCAGAATTCGTGGTTAATTCCTCCCAGAATTCGTGGTTAATTCCTCCCAGAATTCGTGGTTAATTCCTCCCAGAATTCGTGGTTAATTCCTCTCAGAATTTTTTGGTTAATTCCTCCCAGAATTTTTTGGTTAATTCCTCCCAGAATTCTTGGTTAATTCCTCCCAGAATTCTTGGTTAATTCCTCCCAGAATTCTTGGTTAATTCCTCCCAGAATTCTTGGTTAATTCCTCCCAGAATTCTTGGTTAATTCCTCCCAGAATTCTTGGTTAATTCCTCCCAGAATTATTGGTTAATTCCTCCCAGAATTTTTTGGTTAATTCCTCCCAGAATTCTTGGTTAATTCCTCCCAGAATTCTTGGTTAATTCCTCCCAGAATTCTTGGTTAATTCCTCCCAGAATTCGTGGTTAATTCCTCCCAGAATTCGTGGTTAATTCCTCCCAGAATTCGTGGTTAATTCCTCCCAGAATTTTTTGGTTAATTCCTCCCAGAATTTTTTGGTTAATTCCTCCCAGAATTCTTGGTTAATTCCTCCCAGAATTCTTGGTTAATTCCTCCCAGAATTCTTGGTTAATTCCTCCCAGAATTCTTGGTTAATTCCTCCCAGAATTCTTGGTTAATTCCTCCCAGAATTCTTGGTTAATTCCTCCCAGAATTCTTGGTTAATTCCTCCCAGAATTCTTGGTTAATTCCTCCCAGAATTCTTGGTTAATTCCTCCCAGAATTCTTGGTTAATTCCTCCCAGAATTCTTGGTTAATTCCTCCCAGAATTCTTGGTTAATTCCTCCCAGAATTCTTGGTTAATTCCTCCCAGAATTCTTGGTTAATTCCTCCCAGAATTTTTTGTTAAATCCCCAGAAATTGTGGATAAATCCCGTAAGATCTCCCACAGGATTTGTGGTTAAATCCCCACAGGATTCGTGGTTAAATCCCCACAGGATTCGGGGATAAATCACCCATGATTTTGTGGTAAATCGCTCAGGATTTGTGTTTGTTACCTAAATGGGGAGTTTGTTGACTTACCTTATTTTAAAAGATCATTTGTTAAAGGAAACATTAAACTTGAGGTAAATCGTGTTCTTGTATTCGTTAAAATGCTGTTGGTTAAAATCGAGCTCAAACGTTAGCGACTAAAAGACTTAAATAATTACGAGTAACTACATCCAATTGAAACTGACAAAATTTCCTTTAAAAATCCGGTTTTTCTATACAATTAAAGTTGATGAAACCTCAGATTTAGGTTCATTTAAATGTCTTAATTTTTAAAATCACCAGATAGATATGTGCTGAAGAATGACACCTTATTTTTTCTATTTAATTCATTACCTCCGCCAACGAAGTTGGAAGGAGTGATATGTTTTACCCCCTGTTTGTGTGTGTGTTTGTTTGTGAACAGCTTCATGGAAACAACTTTAATCGTAGCGTAATGAAACTTGCAGGGATTAACAGTTATGTAAAAAGATAATTCCATTGCATTTACTGGGAATAATCAACGTAAGAGTATAATAACAAACAAAGTAAGTTTAATTATTCAGCAGAGACAGCATTTACTGCCTCCAGAAAGACAGAAGCTCCAGCCTGTACTGGAGCAGGAATTTAGGTCTGTATAGAGTAAATGATCGTTGACATCCCCCTTGTTATATTGACCTTTTTGTCTGTTAAAGATCACTACACTGTTAATACCAAGATAGGTGTAGGTTTTGTGACCAATGACCTTTCAAAGAGCTATATTAATCACCCCCTCACCCCCACCATTGTTGCTCACAGTTGGGGTGAGGTTGGGGGTGTCTTTTAACTGGCCGCTCAGAGTAGGGGTGTAAGGCTCTTGGTATTATTACACAGCGTATTTTCTATATATACGAATATCCTACTTTTCATATTTTTTGGTTAAATGATTTTATCATTGAGGACAATAGGGAAATAGTCATGTAAACGTAACCATTTAAAATGTAACGCCATACACACTTGCTCTTAAAATCAGCTCTGTTCATGTTTGCGATATGACAACAACAGTTTAAAAACGATCATTTATCGAGAATTGTACGCAGTTGTTTTTAGGAATATTAAGCTTGTGTTTATCCCTCGAGTTCTCGTTATAGCTGATGTACATTTATGAGACTGTCACGATGCTAGAGAAATCTCAATCAATCAATCAGTCAGCCGTGATAGTCCAACGATTGATGGTTAAATAATGAGTGCAGAGATTTTCAAAGGAGAGTACATTTTACCGTTCATAAAATGAAAGAAGTTCCAGCAGTCTCGATCTGAAATAACATAGTATACTTTTTAATTATTAATTCACTATAGATATTTAAGCGTTGGAGGTATAGTTATTTTACTTGAAGGGCTGCTTTTCTGGTCCTATCCCACTGTGGACCACTTCTCTGTACAGCACCTTCAGTCGATTTTTTATATGCATTCCAAGGCATTCAGCATTTCACACAACGCATATTGCTCGTTTATTGTCTAATCCAATTTATCGAAGTACTTAGAGTGCAAGAAAGTCTTCAGTTTCCTCTTGAAAGCCTTAATAATATATTCAGTCTTTCTGATATCTAGGGGGAGCTTATTTTATAGTCTTGTGGCCGCATATTTAAAGCTCTAGAGCCTACAGTAGACATATATCTAGGTTCCAATAGTTTGAGACTATCTGTAACTATTCTCGTGTCGACACTATTTGTTGGCTGCTCAATATGTAGCAATTCTCTTTGATATTTTGGACGGCCGGTTCTGATAACTAGATGGGCTAATTTACATATTTTAAACTCAATTGCTTTAAAGGCAGCCAGTATAAATCAATTAGTGTATGAATAATCTAATTCTCTCTCTCTCTCTCTCTCTCTCTCCTCTCTCTCTCTCTCTCTCTCTCTCTCTCTCTCTCTCTCTCTCTCTCTCTCTCTCCAAGTATTATTATTATTATTATTTTTATTATTATTATTATTATTATTATTATTATTATTATTACTACTACTATAAGAAAGCTATAAAAATTTCAAAGGGTACTGAATATTATAATTTATTATATCCTGATGTTTACAACCTAAAATATAGACTGTGACTATAGGAACTTGAACAGATATGCTCATTACTAAACCTAAAATAAACATTACAAACAGTAAACAGTAATGCTTACAGTGCACCCTATGTGAGGCAGTCAAGGCCCCAAACTCCTACGAGGAGGCGTTCTTTCAAGTGGACTTTTTCTCATTTTATAATCTCGAAATACTGTACTTTCAAGTAGGTACTTGAAATTAAACTAAAAAATGCTCTCTCTCTCTCTCTCTCTCTCTCTCTCTCTCTCTCTCTCTCTCTCTCTCTCTCTCTCTCTCTCTCTCTCTCAATGCGAAATACGAAAGGCAGACAACGAACATTTTACTAATGAAGAAATCTATGATAATGAATATTTATTAAAAATGATGAAATCAATATATTTTAAAAAATCTTACAAAGTTTTAACTAAACCGAGATATTCGTCTGACATTTAAACCCCAAATAAATTTACATTTTTAATGGTTGATAAAGATGCTGAAAAGTCTCCCGTGGCATTAAAGGAGTTGTACCGTTTTGCACCAGAGGACAAAGAGTGGCTGTAAGACTTCTATTGCTCCCAGACTGGTTTCGTTTATCTGCGTTATGTGGTTAATTGTTCCTTTAGTGTTTTTTTGTATCATTGCTTGGAAATCTCTCTCTCTCTCTCTCTCTCTCTCTCTCTCTCTCTCTCTCTCTCTCTCTCTCTCTCTCTACGCCTTTAAAAGTTTTGATTTACCTACAATTAGATTAACTTAAAGTCGGAATAGAGATTGAGAGTAGGTTGTGTAACAGCCTTAAACAATTAGCGAACAGGTATTTAAAACGAGAGAGAGAGAGAGAGAGAGAGAGAGAGAGAGAGAGAGAGAGAGAGAGAGAGAGAGATGCAATGGACTTGCTATAAATGCTAGCTAGATACAAGAGCTAGATTCCAAGAAATCTATTTAATCAGAATTTTGGAAATTTCACCATATTTCGCCTTTCACCAAGTGTACTAGGACACCTGGAAGCATTTAACAATAGTGGAGAGATCAATTTAATAACTATATTTTAAAAATCGCTAGAACTGTTTGGCTGAATTTTACCTGAGAGAGAGAGAGAGAGAGAGAGAGAGAGAGAGAGAGAGAGAGAGAGAGAGAGAGAGAGAGAGAGAGAGAGAGAGAGCGAGAGAGAGAGAGAGAGAGAGAGAGAGAGAGAGAGGGGGGGGCTTCATAGTCATACCTTCATGGAGGAAAGGGGCTAGTTTGGATAAATTTTTCTTTGTGAAGCCATTTTCCTCAACACACACAGTGATATAGGCTATTTGTTCATAACATTTCGTTGTTATACTGATAATTTAAGCTCAAAAATCCGTTCTTGGTCCTTTTAACATCTTGATTTTTGTTTCAGACATTGCTCGACATAACCAGCCTAAATAGGGGAAGGACTAGGAAGGGGGCTGGGCACTGTCTGATCGGTCCTGGAGCCACCTACAGCAGGCGTTAGGAGACGGATCAAAATATAGACAGTAAGTCATTTGAAAACTAAAGTTTTAATATAATCAATCATTTGTATATATAAAGTATTTTTGCTGGTAAATTAATTTATAAACTATCAAAAGACTTCCACTGTCTTGGGTTAGAGTTCTCTTGCTTGAACGTGTACTAGGGCACACTATTCTATCTTATTTCTCTTACTCTTGCTTGGTTCAAGTTTATATATTTTATAAAGGCGATATTTATTTCAATGTTGTTTTTCTTCTTGAAGAATTTGTTTTTGCCTTGTTTCCTTTCCTCACTGGGTTTATTTTAGGGAGATAATTGACTCGAAGCTCTCAGAATTTGACATACTGATCAGGGTTTATTTTAGGAAAATAATTGGCTCAAAACTCTCAGAATTTGACATACTGATCAGGGTTTAATTTTAGGGAAATAATTAACTCGAAGCTCTCAGAATTTGACATACTGATCAGGGTTTAATTTTAGGGAAATAATTGACTCGAAGCTCTCAGAATTTGACATACTGATCAGGGTTTAATTTTAGGGAAATAATTAACTCGAAGCTCTCAGAATTTGACATACTGATCAGGGTTTAATTTTAGGGAAATAATTGACTCGAAGCTCTCAGAATTTGACATACTGATCAGGGTTTAATTTTAGGGGAAATAATTGACTCAAAGCTCTTAGAATTGGACATACTGATCAGGGTTTATTTTAGGGAAATAATTGACTCAAATCTCTCAGAATTTGACATACTGATCAGGGTTTAATTTAAGGGAAATAATTGACTCGAAGCTCTCAGAATTTGACATACTGATCAGGGTTTAATTTTAGGGAAATAATTGACTCCAAGCTCTCAGAATTTGACATACTGATCAGGGTTAATTTTAGGGAAATAATTGACTCCAAGCTCTCAGAATTTGACATACTGATCAGGGTTTATTTTAGGGAAATAATTGGCTCAAAGCTCTTAGAATTTGACATACTGATCAGGGTTAATTTTAGGGGAAATAATTGACTCAAAGCTCTCAGAATTTGACATACTGATCAGGGTTTAATTTTAGGGAAATAATTGACTCAAATCTCTCAGAATTTGACGTACTGATCAGGGTTTATTTTAGGGAAATAATTGACTCAAATCTCTCAGAATTTGACATACTGATCAGGGTTTAATTTAAGGGAAATAATTGACTCGAAGCTCTCAGAATTTGACATACTGATCAGGGTTTAATTTAAGGGAAATAATTGACTCGAAGCTCTCAGAATTTGACATACTGATCAGGGTTTAATTTTAGGGAAATAATTGACTCGAAGCTCTCAGAATTTGACATACTGATCAGGGTTTAATTTTAGGGAAATAATTGACTCCAAGCTCTCAGAATTTGACATACTGATCAGGGTTAATTTTAGGGAAATAATTGACTCGAAGCTCTCAGAATTTGACATACTGATCAGGGTTTATTTTAGGGAAATAATTGGCTCAAAGCTCTTAGAATTTGACATACTGATCAGGGTTAATTTTAGGGGAAATAATTGACTCAAAGCTCTCAGAATTTGACATACTGATCAGGGTTTAATTTTAGGGAAATAATTGACTCGAAGCTCTCAGAATTTGACATACTGATCAGGGTTAATTTTAGGGAAATAATTGACTCGAAGCTCTCAGAATTTGACATACTGATCAGGGTTTATTTTAGGGAAATAATTGGCTCAAAGCTCTCAGAATTTGACATACTGATCAGGGTTAATTTTAGGGAAATAATTGACTCGAAGCTCTCAGAATTTGACATACTGATCAGGGTTTATTTTAGGGAAATAATTGGCTCAAATCTCTTAGAATTTGACATACTGATCAGGGTTAATTTTAGGGGAAATAATTGACTCAAAGCTCTCAGAATTTGACATACTGATCAGGGTTTAATTTTAGGGGAAATAATTGACTCAAAGCTCTCAGAATTTGACATACTGATCAGGGTTTAATTTTAGGGGAAATAATTGACTCAAAGCTCTCAGAATTTGACATACTGATCAGGGTTTAATTTTAGGGGAAATAATTGACTCAAAGCTCTCAGAATTTGACATACTGATCAGGGTTTAATTTTAGGGGAAATAATTGACTCAAAGCTCTCAGAATTTGACATACTGATCAGGGTTTATTTTAGGGGAAATAATTGACTCAAAGCTCTCAGAATTTGACATACTGATCAGGGTTTATTTTAGGGAAATAATTGGCTCAAAGCTCTTAGAATTTGACATACTGATCAGGGTTAATTTTAGGGGAAATAATTGACTCAAAGCTCTCAGAATTTGACATACTGATCAGGGTTTAATTTTAGGGGAAATAATTGACTCAAAGCTCTCAGAATTTGACATACTGATCAGGGTTTAATTTTAGGGAAATAATTGGCTTAAAGCTCTCAGAATTTGACATACTGATCAGGGTTTATTTTAGGGAAATAATTGGCTCAAAGCTCTTAGAATTTGACATACTGATCAGGGTTAATTTTAGGGGAAATAATTGACTCAAAGCTCTCAGAATTTGACATACTGATCAGGGTTTAATTTTAGGGAAATAATTGACTCCAAGCTCTCAGAATTTGACATACTGATCAGGGTTAATTTTAGGGAAATAATTGACTCGAAGCTCTCAGAATTTGACATACTGATCAGGGTTTATTTTAGGGAAATAATTGGCTCAAAGCTCTTAGAATTTGACATACTGATCAGGGTTAATTTTAGGGGAAATAATTGACTCAAAGCTCTCAGAATTTGACATACTGATCAGGGTTTAATTTTAGGGAAATAATTGGCTTAAAGCTCTCAGAATTTGACATACTGATCAGGGTTTAATTTTAGGGAAATAATTGGCTTAAAGCTCTCAGAATTTGACATACTGATCAGGGTTTATTTTAGGGAAATAATTGGCTCAAAGCTCTTAGAATTTGACATACTGATCAGGGTTAATTTTAGGGGAAATAATTGACTCAAAGCTCTCAGAATTTGACATACTGATCAGGGTTTAATTTTAGGGAAATAATTGACTCCAAGCTCTCAGAATTTGACATACTGATCAGGGTTAATTTTAGGGAAATAATTGACTCGAAGCTCTCAGAATTTGACATACTGATCAGGGTTTATTTTAGGGAAATAATTGGCTCAAAGCTCTTAGAATTTGACATACTGATCAGGGTTAATTTTAGGGGAAATAATTGACTCAAAGCTCTCAGAATTTGACATACTGATCAGGGTTTAATTTTAGGGAAATAATTGGCTTAAAGCTCTCAGAATTTGACATACTGATCAGGGTTTAATTTTAGGGAAATAATTGGCTTAAAGCTCTCAGAATTTGACATACTGATCAGGGTTTAATTTAGTGAAATAATTGAAATGTAACTCAAAAGTTACCTAACTGATCATGGTATATTGTCTGAGAGTTATCGTTAAAATTTTTGCTTAGTTTTATTTTGTATACATTGTATAAGTGAATAATTATAGCCACGAAAAGGAGAATGAAGACTTGATTGGTTAATACCAAAGTCCAAATGAGTGACATGGACGGACTTGAGTCCGTTTATATCACCAATTTGGACATGGGTGGAACTCATATCAAAGTCTTTCATTTCTCATTTCGTGGCTATGGTCTTTACGTGTCAGTTAATTCAATGGAAAAAGAAGGGATATTTTGTCTAGTCTTTAGTAAAATTTCATCAGTCAGGAATTGTTTCATTTAAAACATGTTGCACATGAAATATACGACAATACTAATTCAGATTTTATTATTCACAGGAATGGGCTTCGATAGCAGTGTGCGTGCCAGTCCTGTGAGCCATCAAGAGGAGAGCGCCAGTCCTGCGAGCCCACAAGAGGAGAGAGTGGCAGTCATGTGAGCCATCAAGAGGAGAGCGCCAGTCCTGTGAGCCATCAAGAAGAGAGTGCCAGTCCTGCGAGCCCACAAGAGGAGAGAGTGGCAGTCCTGTGAGCCATCAAGAGGAGAGCGCCAGTCCTGTGAGCCATCAAGAGGAGAGCGCCAGTCCTGTGAGCCCACAAGAGGAGAGCGCCAGTCCCGTGAGCCATCAAGAGGAGAGCGCCAGTCCTGTGAGCCCACAAGAGGAGAGCGCCAGTCCTGTGAGCCATCAAGAGGAGAGCGCCAGTCCTGTGAGCCCACAAGAGGAGAGCGCCAGTCCCGTGAGCCATCAAGAGGAGAGAGTGGCAGTCCTGTGACCATCAAGAGGAGAGAGTGGCAGTCCTGTGACCATCAAGAGGAGAGAGTGGCAGTCCTGTGAGCCATCAAGAGGAGAGAGTGGCTGTCCTGTGACCATCAAGAGGAGAGAGTGGCAGTCCTGTGACCATCAAGAGGAGAGAGTGGCAGTCCTGTGACCATCAAGAGGAGAGAGTGGCAGTCCTGTGACCATCAAGAGGAGAGAGTGGCAGTCCTGTGACCATCAAGAGGAGAGAGTGGCAGTCCTGTGAGCCATCAAGAGGAGAGAGTGGCTGTCCTGTGACCATCAAGAGGAGAGAGTGGCAGTCCTGTGACCATCAAGAGGAGAGAGTGGCAGTCCTGTGAGCCATCAAGAGGAGAGAGTGGCAGTCCTGTGAGCCATCAAGAGGAGAGAGTGGCAGTCCTGTGAGCCATCAAGAGGAGAGAGTGGCAGTCCTGTGAGCCATCAAGAGGAGAGAGTGGCAGTCCTGTGAGCCATCAAGAGGAGAGAGTGGCAGTCCTGTGAGCCATCAAGAGGAGCGCCGCCCTCCCCCCCATATAAAAAAAAAGTCAGCCGGTAATCCAGGGCTTATATAACGCAGTTTCTGGACACTCTTCGTAAACGTTTTGAATATATAAGAAAATTATGAATTTTAATTTTTTTTTTTTTTTTTTGTTGGTTCTTAGGCAGTTTTCTGGAGTGAAGTTGTTTTCTGGAGTGAAGTTTTCCATTATGTATAAAAATGGCCTGTCAACTTTTGTGTACTTCATTGTTCAAGTCCTGCTTTTAAGTCATATTATTTTTTGCTTGTCAACTTTGTACACAATCATTGTTCAAGTCCTGCTTTTAAGTCATATTATTTTTTGCTTGTCAACTTTGTTCAAGTCCTGCTTTTAAGTCATATTATTTTTTGCTTGTCAACTTTGTATTTCCGTGTTTGAATGTTGCCTTGAATAATTTTTTGCTCTATATCTTTTGGATTTATTCAGTTTTTGGCCATAAAATATTTTGGCTTTATTCAATTTTGCCTTTATTCAATTTTGCCAGTCAACTTTGTATTCTCATGTTCAAGTCGTTTTTCAAATGTGAAAAATAAAAGAAAAATACAAAGACAAGTTTCATTTCAAAACCACACAAAAGGGATGTATTCAAAGAATATAAGTACTGATTCACAAGTTTATTTTATTTGAAGGTTTCTCACAGATACAGCATAGAAAATGGTGTTTAAGAGTTCAATGAGTTGTCAATTTTACCTCTTGAGTTGCCTTTAGCTATTTTGTAAATGAATTTTTGGAGATAGGTTTGCAGACCTTTTATAGTACCAGGAACGAGCGACCAGGGTCCCCCCTCACTGGTGTTGGTCTAGGGCTGGTTCCGGGTTCTTCCGATACCGCCCGGAAGAGAGGCGAGGCGATGAATTCCAGGTATACCCCGATCTGCTGCTGGAAGCACCAAGATTCCGACCATTTCTGAAAAAATTACATACTTGAACCATAGAAAATGGGAATTACCTATATGCCAATTGGGCTGGAATACTTATGCATAGAACATGGAAGTTATCAATACATATGTAAAAGAAACTTACAAAGTGAGAATCATATATGAAAATTAGCTGAAAAAGTTATACAGGCATATAATAAGATCCATAATTATTAGCCAAGTGAAACTAATAAATTACTTATTGCTAGACAAATCCTGATATGGGCACGAAATTTTAGTTCATTGTGCAATATAGGAATAAAATAACCAATAAATTCATAAATAAAAAACGTAGATTAAATTTATACTTGTTACAGAGTAAAGAAAGATAATTGTTTATGCTTTAAATAACGAAAAATGAATGTGATGCATAGAATGTGTAGAAAATTCCATGATTCATGTGAAAAAAAAAATTTATGGTGTGACTGAACGACGATGTGCAAAATATGGTTCTGGAAATAGTAATTGCCAATTAAAAATTCTATATGAATAACTACAGTCTATAATGGAAAAAGTAAGGTCTTGTATAGTATCACAAGTGAGATACAGTATATATGTATTCAAGTGGTTTAGTGTACAATGCACACTGGGGAAATACTGATATTTAGTAAAGCGTTGATATTATATTTAATCTAATTTTCAAACAAATATATTTGGGTCCCTATATCCTAAAAACAATGTAATGAAAGCAGTCTTTATCATTAACAACTAGAACCCTACTCTGAGAAGAAACAGAAGAACAGACCCCTTCTATTATCATTATTATTGTTATTGTTATTGTCATTACTTGCTAAGCAACAACCCTAGCAGGATGTTATAAGCCCAAGGGCTCCTGCACAGAAAATAGCCCAGTGACGAAAGGAAACAAGACAAAAATAAAATATATTAAGAACACTAACTTTAAAACAAATATCTCGTATAAACTATAAAAAAAAATCTAACATAACAAAAGGAAGAAAAATAAGAGTACTTATATTTAGGGTGAAATCGGTGGTAAATGTTTCGGAAGGATTTAAGAATATTATTATTGTTTTTATTTACTACAAAAATGGACGAAGTAATGTTGAAGTTGTCTGGAAATGAAACGAAGGAAGAACGCTAATTGGATGATGCTGTGAATAGAGAAAAATGGAGGAAAGGTGAATTAGAGTTTAATATATGTGTAGGAGATCAACCTCTGCAAACAGGTGATAGAAAAGGGAAATGTTGAATATTGGTCATTTGAGAAACTTGAGTTTGAAGGAACATCTGTTTCAAAGTAACTTTGGTCAGAATGGTTGCGATTGAAAAGGGAAAGGTTGAATGGTGGTCATGTGAGAAACTTGAGTCTGAAGGAACGTATGTTTTAAGAGTAACTTTGGTCAGAATGGTTGTGATTGAAAAGGGAAAGGTTGAATGTTGGTCATATGAGAAACTTGAGTCTGAAAGAACATCTGTTTCAAAGTCACTTTGGTCAGAATGGTTGTGATTGAAAAGGGAAAGGTTGAATGTTGGTCATGTGAGAAACTTGAGTCTGAAGGAACGTATGTTTTAAGAGTAACTTTGGTCAGAATGGTTGTAATTGAAAAGGGAAAGGTTGAATGTTGGTCATGTGAGAAACTTAGAGTCTGAAGGAACGTATGTTTTAAGAGTAACTTTGGTCAGAATGGTTGTAATTGAAAAGGGAAAGGTTGAATGTTGGTCATGTGAGAAACTTAGAGTCTGAAGGAACGTATGTTGTAAGAGTAACTTGGGTCAGAATGGTTGTGATTGAAAAGGGAAAGGTTGAATGGTGGTCATGTGAGAAACTTGAGTCTGAAGGAACGTATGTTTTAAGAGTATCTTTGGTCAGAACGGTTAAGTTCCTTGCAAGAAAGTGATTTAAAGAAGAGAACTAAATGAAGTCAGTTGCTTGATTGAAGAGAACAGGCAGAGATAGAACTCCCTTTGTGAATAAATACTTGATGAATGCGGTATGTAAAGGTGATAAGGATCAATCACTGGTGAGAGATGAATGCAGACATAGGGAAAATTGCAGAAGAATGTGAAGAATAAGTGTGTTATGATTCATGTGGAAGAATGGAATGACAGAAAAGTAAATAAAATAAGGAGTCAGATTCACCTGAGAGAGAGAGAGAGAGAGAGAGAGAGAGAGAGAGAGAGAGAGAGAGAGAGAGAGAGAGAGAGAGAGAGAGAGAGAGAGAGAGAGAGAGAGGTAGGTTATTAAACTAGGAAGACAATGAAAACATATTTTAAAGGAAATTCAAGTAGAGTTTAGAATGGAAAATGAAACAAGACTGAAAGGAATTTCTGGCATAGCATTACATAGGGGTTATTTATATACTTTGTCGTACTGTCTGTATTAAATTGATTTGTGCAAGGTTAATGAGTGAAAGTAGATAGTTCATTGAATAAAACTCGGTACTGTAATGTATAATGCTTATTTGACTCTAGTCCATGTAGCTCTAAGGAAATGTAAAGGAAATTTATTGTTTATAATAAACTAAAAGGAAAAGTACATGAATAACACTAATAGAGCATACGACGTAAGGGAAAGGACAACGTGCCAAGGCAACAGATAGATAGGCATTGAGAAACTAGACTTTAACAAGCTTGCTTCAGTATATCACCAGATATAGCAAGAATTAGTTGGGGGGAAAATGTTGGAGTCTATTAGTCATAGACTCTGGGTCACGTGCTGTTGAGGGAGGTCACAAGTTGATATTTGAAAGTGTATTGACTGATTTTAGGTTTTCTGCCATCCTGAGATAACAGTACCATATTATTATTATTATTTATTATTATTATTATTATTATTATTATTACTACTTGCTAAGCTACAACCATAGTTGGAAAAGCAGGATGCTATAAGCCCGAGGGCCCCAACAGGGAAAATAGCCCAGGGAGGAAAGGAAACAAGGAAAAATCAAATATTTTAAAAACAGTAACAACAGTAAAATAGATATTTCCTATATAAACTATAACAATTTAACAAAACAGTGGAAGAGAAATTAGATAGAATTGTGTGTCCGATTGTACCCTCAAGCAAGAGAACTCTAACCCAAGACCATGGAAGACCATAGTACAGAGGCTATGGTCCTACCCAAGACTAGAGAACAATGGTTTGATTTGAGTGTGTCCTTTTTCTAGAAGAGCTACTTACCATGGCTAAAAGGTTTAAATAAATGAAAGCAGACATCAAGACTATTTCAGATGAATTTGATAAAAAGACCATGTATAGGAGAACCAATAATTCATGTGAAAGGATGGAAGAGACAGAAATAAGTGTCAACCGTTTAGTATTTGGAAGTTCTTGTGTGAGACCAAGAATCTTCTGTCAGATTAAAGGAAACAGTGAAGGAGAAAGTGTAAAATATGATTGTGGAAATATAAGGAAATGGAAAAAAAAATGTTACTGAATTTGGAGTGCAATATAGAAAAGAGAGAAAAGTGTCAAGTAACATTATAGATGAATGTCAAGTTGATTCCAAAATGAAAGGAGATAATGTAAGGTCTTGTATAATATCACATGAGAGAGATACAGTATTTGTTAATTATGTGGTTTAGTGTACGATAGAGACCGAGGTAACACTGAAATTTAGTAGAGAGGTAGCATTAGTAATACGTCAATTTGCAAGAGCATAAAAAATATTTGTGTATGAGTTATATACCGTTTAATTAACAACGCTGGATAGAGTATATAGTGCTTGATAAAGGTCCCTATATTTTGAAAGTAATGCAAAAAAAGGCAGCCCTGATAATGAGTTAAGATACTTATTAAATTAGCATGTCGAGCAATTAGATGGACAGACTCCCTTATACATATTTAGAGTGAAGACAATGGTAGGTGTTTCGAAAGTATGAGAAAAATACTAGAAGTTTATCAAGAACTGGGTTAATTACCTTTTATCTCAAAAGAGTTCTCTTGCTTGAGGGTACACTCTGACACACTATTTAACTTCTTTTCCTCTTGTTTTGTTATTTTTTTATAGTTTATGTAGAAAATATTTATTTTAATGTTGTTACTGTTCTTGAAAGATTTTATTGTCCCTTGTTTCCTTTCCTCACTGAGCTATTTTCTCTTTTGGGCCCACAAGGGTTTATAGCATCCTGCTTTTCCAACTAGGGTTGTAGCTTAGCAATTAATAATAATAATAATAATAATAATAATAATAATAATAATAATAATAATAATAATAATAATAATAATAATAATAATATTGAGATGGGCTGTAAGTGTGAGATACTACACATGAAGAAAACGGTGATGTGAAGTACGCCTGGATGATAAAAAATGGATTTATTCCTATAAGCATTGCAAGAAAGAGATGGCAGAATTACTGCACTTGTAACAAATAGATTGTAAAATAGTTTCTTGATAGGTACTGGTGCAGAGATTTCCTGGGGCTACGATAGCTAGAGAATGTGTCAAGTGGTCAAAGAACTGGACAGACATATTTCACTTTAGGGAGAAAGGAAGTGGACATTGAACATAATGTGAATACACGTGAATAAATGAGAGTAAGTGTTTCAATGTCTAATGTTTGAAGTGGGAGAGAAAGTTCAGATAATAATTTACAAGGACTCGTTGAGTGTTGGTAAAGAAAAAATAAAGTCTGAAACACCATATATTGGGTCAAGTTCCTCTTACTTGAGGATACACTCGGGCACTATATTCTATCTAATTTCTCTTTCTCTTGTTTTGTTTTGTTAAAATTTTTATTGTTTATATTGGAAATATTTATTTTATTGTTGTTACTGTTCTTAAAGTATTTTATTTTTCCCTGTTTCCTCTCCTCACTGGGCTATTTTCCCTGTTGGGGCCCCTGGGCTTATCGCATCCTGCTTTTCCAACTAGGGTTGTAGGTTAGTAAATAATAATAATAATAATAATAATAATAATAATAATAATAATAGAATGTGATCTTGTAAACAAAACAGTGTAGGCAGTTAGGTAAAAGAAGAAACAGCCAATGAATAGAAGAACTCTCCTTGGGAATAAATACTTGATAATGGATGCAATCGATAAATGAAAGAAAAGCAGACCGCCATACAATTGCAGACGAGTTGAGAAATAAGAGGTCGAATGTTTCAGGATAATGATTGGAATGACAGACATAGTAACATTAAGAGTATTATATTTGAGCTTGTAGTGAGGGTAAGATTCGTCCATGCTGAGAGAGAGAGAGAGAGAGAGAGAGAGAGAGAGAGATATTCCTAGATATCGAGAGAGAGAGAGAGAAAGAGAGAGAGAGAGAGACTTCGTATGTAAATATGTAAACATACCAAGTACTTACTCTAGCCCCTAAAGCCTTATGTTTTCTAACTTCTGACTTCACTAAGATCAACAGCTATCCATAACAATTACCTCTGCCAACGAAGTCTGAAGGAGGTTATGTTTTCGTCCCTGTTTGTTTGTTTGTGAATGAACAACTTCCTGGCCACAATTTTACTCAGTTGTGAAACTTTCAGGGAATAATTCTTATGTTGAGACAGTGGAAGTGATTCAATTTTGAAAGTCCTATGTCAAAGGCTAAAGGTCCAGGTCAAAGGTAAAGGTCCAGGTCAAAGGTAAAGGTCCTGGTCAAAGGTCAAATCAAAAGTAAAGGTAAAATTCAAATGTAAAGGTTAAAGGTAAAGGTCAAAGGTCCAGGTCAAAGGTAAAGGTCCAGGTCAAAGGTAAATGTCAAGGTCAAAGGTCAAGGTTAAAGGTCAAAGGTCAAGGTTAAAGGTAAATGTCAAGGTTAAAGGTAAATGTCAAGGTTAAAGGTCAAAGGTCAATGGTAAAGGTAAAGATCAAAGGTAAAGGTCATGGTCAAAGGTAAAGGTCAAAGATCAAAGGACAAAGGTAAAGGTCAAAGATCAAAGGTCAAAGGTAAAGGTCAAAGATCAAATGTAAATGTCAAGGTCAAAGGTAAATGTCAAGGTCAAATGTAAATGTCAAGGTCAAAGGTCAAGGTAAAGTAAAAATCAAAGGTAAAGGTAAAAGTTCAGGTCAAAGGTAAAAGTTCAGGTCAAAGGTAAAAGTTCAGGTCAAAGGTAAAAGTTCAGGTCAAAGGTAAAAATAAAAGGTAAAGGTAATGGTTAAAGTCAAGGTAAAGGTAAAGAAATGAGCATCCGTGGCGGAGGTCTGCACTCTACTGAGCATCCCTCTATTTTACTCCTTTTTACCCTAACTGGTGACAGTGTTTAGAAAATTGACTTGGGTTTAAACTCACCTTCAACTCTAAGAGTTTCAAAATCCATTCTTGATTTCGACCCAAGTTCAACTTCAGCCATTTTTCCAGTTATTCAATTTCCTCCAGTTGAAAGTAACTCAATTTAAATGTCTTTTTTCGCCCTTGTAGTTTGCGTGGAAACAGCTATACACATCTGGAAGAGAAAATTAAACTATTTTAAATCTGAAATTTTAAACTGAATGTTCTTTAAAAAGCTATCGACATATGAAAATATTAAATTTCACTTATTTTTAAATCTGAAAAATGGAAAAACTAAATGCCTATCTCACTAAAGAAAGCATTAATGTTATAATATTTTATCTCTACACAACACGACATCTCATAATCTTCTTAAGGAATTAACAAACTGCCTAATTATAAGTTAATTACTCAAGCATAGTACAGACATTTCTTAAACATTTTAGTTTACTTTGAAAACCTTTAAATTACTTTTACCATTTTCTAATTTACCATTTTTATACTTGATAAAATTGTTTTAGTAGCCTAATAAACTATGCATGTTTATTTCCGTTTTGGAGAGTTAAAGGCAAAACATTGAATAGGAATTAAATTACTTTAGTCAACAGTTTTTGGTTAATTTGATGAAGAAAAATATCACAGTTTACAATCCAGAAAAAAAGGCAACAGCAAGAAAATATAACCAAAGAAAATGCACAAAAACAATTTTAAACACACTTCACTTCAACCGTTGAGTAAATTCTAAATTGGCAAAAAGTTGAGAGAGAATTTCATTAAAGTCTCTCTCTCTCTCTCTCTCTCTCTCTCTCTCTCTCTCTCTCTCTCTCAAATATGAACCAAATTTCTAGTCTCCGTGAGAATGATGTCCAAACTTATGGCTGATTTACGTGATTGGACATTTCGTTTGACCGTGACCTTGACCTTCGGCATGGATCTTCCAATTTTTTATAATTTCCAGCTTTTTAAATAACAGTTAATCCCTACACATTTCATTACTCTACTATTAGAATTGTGGCCAGGAAGCTGTTCACAAACACACACAAACGGGCAAAAATATAACTTTGCTGGTGGAGGTAAATTTCTTCTTCCAAATAAAATTAAGGACAGGAATTTTGAGGGAAAAAAAAATAAGATACTTTACAGGATATAGTTATGTAGCAATAGGGTTCTCATAACATCCGGGATAGGTAGCATGTGATCCGCTAGAGCTGTCAAAGGTATGGACATCTTGAAAAAAAGATTGCAAGATCAAGACTGATGATAAAAAGTACAGGGAAATGTTCAGGAAATCACCCCACTAAGGAATGGATTTCACAATAAACTGTACTCGGTGGAACAAAGTGGATAATTATATAGTGAATTCAAGAAATTGCAAAGGTTACTAGATAGTGCCTATATAAATATTCAATTTGTTATAAAATATTTAAAATTCGAAAACTAATAAATGAGAAATATTTAACAAGAAACTGAAGACTTCTTGTTCTTTAAACGCTTCTATAATGTGAATTTGACAAATACCAGTTATGCAGTGTGATATGCAAAATACCTAAGAATACATACGATAAACTTATTTCGTAGGTCCTGTAGCGAGTAGGGCTCCCCCATTTAATAGGACCAGGAAAGCAGTCCTTAAAGGAAAGTAAAATACTGCATTCTACTGGGGTTACTGGAGAGATTTTAAAGGCTTTTATTAGTAGTGCAAATAGGCAGGAATTATTACCACCGCCAACGAAGTTTGAGGGAGGTTATGTTTTACTCCCTGGCCACAACTTTAATCGTAGATTAATTTAACTTACAGGGACTTACAGTTGTGTAAATAGCTGGAAAGGATTAAATTTTGGAAGCTCATGGTCAAAGGTCAAGGTCACGGTCCAGCGAAATGTCAAATTCTCTTAATCAGCCATAAGTTGGGACATCGTTGTCACAGAGTTTTCAAACTTGGTTCATATTTGAGTGTATGGAAATCCACGCCAATTAACACCTATGAATGTCAAAATCAAGGTCAAGATTAAGCAAAAGGTCGAGAAATATGCTTCTGCGTTGGAGAACTGCGTTCTACTGAGTGCCCTTCTAATTGTTTTTATATTAGTCTTGCCCATAATGCTCGCCCTTGGGAACAGGATGGGAACGTATTTTAGAAATGTGGCTCAAATGGCCAGCCATGGGGCAACTGGTGGAGACATTAATTTGGTCCACTTCAGTCCACTAATGAGTGGGAATATTAACTACTTTCTGAATTAACAAAAGAAACCTTTTTATCCACCTAATTACATTTTAAACATATCTACCTGGAATTATATATATGCATAATCTGAAATATCAATAATAGTTGAGTTATACAAAACAACACTATGATACAAGTAAGGTTCTTGCAAACTATTTAAATACTTTAAATTTCCCTTTTGCAATATTTTGATTAACATGAAAAGTACCCTAATTTGTTGAGTGATACACTTATATAGCACATTCATTCTCCATTTACTCTCTATTTCTCTGTTACTAACAATACTGTAGTTTTAAATTCTGTCGAAAACCATTAAAATTTGACAAGCCATACAACTCTTCAATACAATTTTCTAATAATGTTTGAATACTGAAGTTAACTCTTCAAGTAATGTATAGAAGGTAAGATGTTTTCACTGACAAATCCATCTCTAATGACCATTGCAGTAAGCAGCCACACCTACACCGAGAGGTCAGAGGTCAGAGGTCTTAAACTAAGCCCCTCCCCCTTACACACAGTACAGTTGCTACACCATCTGTGCTAAGGTCAGAAACAAATCAGATATCAAGTCTTAAGGAAATTCATTGTAAAATAGAGGGGCATTCAGTAGAGCGCAGACCTCCGCCATGACAGCTTATTCCTCGACCTTTTGCTCAACCTTGACCTTGACTTTTGACTTTAACATGTATTAATTGGTGTGAATTTTCATAAACTCAAATATGAACCAAGTTTGAAGTCCCTGTGACAACGATGTCCAAACTTATGGTTGATTACGTAAATTGGACGTTTCGCTTGACCATGACCTTGACCTTTGGCATTGACCTTCCAAAATTGAATAATTTCCAGCTTTTTACATAACAGTTAATCACATTAAGTTTCATTACGATTAAAATTGTGGCCAGGAAGCTTTTCACATATAAACACACACAAACACAAAAACAGGGGGTAAGACGTAACCTCCTTCCAACTTAGTTGGCACAGGTAATTACTATAAATCCCCTGCCAGTAATAGATGATAATGCTATTAAATAGAGATGAAACAAAGCATAAATGATAACAGTTTTAAATCCATCAATTTGAGATTTATTCTTCGGGAGTTAAATCATTGCAGCCAGGAAAGTGGGGTCTTGCCGGATTCTACGTTATGATCATTATGAAAAAAATATCTTGCTGGTAATTCATTTACTGTTGCTGCTCTGTATTTAAAACAACACTTGATTTAACCAAATTACATTAAACATAAATGGAATTCCATAAATTTTTAATTTACCACTGTTTGTGCCCACTGTTTCAAGTTCTCCACTAAGACACTAACTTATTAAGTCTTCCTGATTTTGGAGATCGTAATATGTGTAATATATTAGCTTCTAAGAGAGGCCCTTTGCTATAGCCATTACCAATTCCATAATGCCTCTCTGGCCAGATATCGTCCACGATTAAAATACTTAAAATACACACATAGTGGCTTAGTTAAAAAAAAATTATAAATACATCTTTAAGACTGCCGTTTTTCAATACCACCAGATGACCAAACCAATTCCAGGGACATCTGAAGTCGAAATATTAACTTATGATAAAATTCGACACTGGGTTGATTATCAAATCACAGTGAATCAAATTTCAAAACCAAATGAACTTTACCTTTATATTAAGTTTGGCTAATGAGAAATGCCAAGGGGTCGTCGCTTCTCTCTCCTTCCAAAACTAAACAGAAATAACTTTGGACAACCGCTAACCGATTGTCCATCTTGTATTGACCTATACTGGACAAGTCCACTCGTTATTTTCAGCCAAGTAGTGATATAATGGTGTCATGATTACGTCACTACAGAAGTGAGGAAAACTGAGACTGATAAGTCCTGTTTTATTTCCAGAATTGACTATTGAAACTCGCTCTGTTACGATCTTAAATGATAACTTAAGATATTACAAAACATAATAAACAGAGCAGCAAGATTATTATTATTATTATTATTATTATTATTATTATTATTATTATTATTATTATTATTATTATTAATCTAAGCTACAACTCTAGTTGGAAAAGCATGATGCTATGAGCCCAAGGGCTCCAACAGGGAAAAATAGCCCAGTGAGGAAAGGAAATAAGAAAATAAACAATTGATAAAAAAGGTGTCCCACCTCTAGAAAAAATCACTCCTATATCAATTGAATTAAACTGGTTGCCTATTTAAGCTAGAATAGTGTCTTCGTACAATGACTCAAGTTATCAGAACCGGACGTACAAAATATCTAAGAGAATTACTACATATTGTACATCCAACAAATCGTCTTGACACGAGAATAGTTACAGATGGTTTCAAGATAATGAAACCAGGATACATGTCAATTTCCTTTGGTCGCTGCAACTTCACCATCTTTGTGAGCTAAGGATGGGGCGTTTGGGGGAGTCTTTAGTTCGATCTGAGTCATCAGCAGCCATTGCCTGGCCCTTCTTGGTCCTAGCTTGGCTGGAGAGGGGGGTTACATATGGTCATTCTCAAGGGCATTGTCTACTCGATAGGGCAATGTCACTGTCCCTTGCCTCTGCCATTCATGAGTAGCCTTTAAACCTTTAAACATTGAAGACGTGTAGATTCTCAGTCTTCCTACCTTGAGCAAAACTGCAGGTAACAACCTTTGCTTGGCAAACCGCAAACACAGACGAGGAACTAATAATACTTATAATAAGATTTATGCCATAACTAATGAGGTGGTTACAGTTGTTTGTCGACTGCACTAAGAACAATTTAACTAATATAATTATTTAGAGGAGAGAGAGAGAGAGAGAGAGAGAGAGAGAGAGAGAGAGAGAGAGAGAGAGAGAGAGAGAGAGAGGAGAGGGGGGGGGCAACAAGGCCTCAATAATTTTATCATGCAATTAAATATACGTGGACCAATCCTCTCTCTTTCTCTCTCTCTCTCTCTCTCTCTCTCTCTCTCTCTCTCTCTCTCTCTCTCTCTCTCTCTCTCTCTCCTCTCTCTCTATATGATCAATAGCCTCTAAACGAATGGGATATTAACTACCAAATCAATCAACCAATATAGCAGGGAACTGTATTGAAAAAAAATTATATTTTGGAAAAATTAAACTCTGAAATAAATCACCAGTTGGATTGAAGGATTTCGACTGGAAGAGATTTAAATCCACATGACTGAAGGATTACTAGAATACCTACAAGGGGGTCACCATAGCATATTCTTAGAAAATAGTACTTTTGAGAAAAGTAGTCATGATAAGGTCACTTCTCTTTGTTGAAAGGTAACAGAATACGAGAGAGAGAGAGAGAGAGAGAGAGAGAGAGAGAGAGAGAGAGAGAGAGAGAGAGAGAGAGAGAGAGAGAGAGAGAGAGAGAGAAATCTGTTAAGTAGAAATTCCAGGCCCATCACTGCTCTACACTGAGGGCCACGTTCACAAGCAAAGCAGAGAAACTATGAACGGTCACGTTCATTCGAATCCTATTAGACCAAACACGATTAATCCTAAGGTCACAAAGATGCCGATAATTGATAACATGGTCCACACCAGGCTCCTAGAAGTCTGGTTCTCATCAAAACCTTAGCTTACTTAACCTGCACACACAGCGTTAAGACAATTGAACTCACTTGACTGAAGATACAGCTCATTATATTTCCCTAATTTATTTGAGGACAATTTGTCCTTAAGCTATTAAAGGCAAAAATAGATTATCATTGATGTAAATGTTAAGAAATGACTCAACTGAGGTAAGAATTTAATAATATTATTCCTAATTAACCTTTTGGTGCTGATCATTGTTACTTCTCTCCACCCAAACACAAACCAGTTTGAATTTATTAATAAATTCTTGCTAACCTAAAGCGATTCTGCAACCAACATAGGAGAAATTATAGTAAATATCTCAATTAAAACAAAATGGTAATAAATTCAAAATCTAAAAGCATAAAAAGTTCACCTATTGACCAAATTAAAACTGTAAGCTCTTTACAGTAACCAAACTGAAGTACAAAAATATACATTATCATAAACGAGACGATTTATGTTATATGAAATGCTACGATTATTCAAAGATGAGCAACACATCTCAAGATATTATTCGATATAGACACTTACTTTGGAATTTTCTTCCTTAACCATAATTTCAAATAAAGAGTAACACTACTGCAGGGTGTCACAATTACCTACATTCTATAGCTGTGGAAGCAATACTTATAAAAACCCCTTTTGATTAGTTTTGCACCACATTGCCAAATGTGAAAATTCAATTCATCTAGTATCCCAGTATCTGTGCACTATTAAATTTGTACTTAGTTGGATTACTACAACAACAACAACAACAACAACAACAACACACTTGATCTTTACGAAGAGCAAATATGCTGAAAACCACTTTTTGCCTCACTGGTTGAAAAACCAGTAATTGTTTAGTCATTAACTATTATTATTATTATTATTATTATTATTATTATTATTATTATTATTATTATTATTATTATTATTATCATCACCACTTGCTAAGCTACAACCCTAGTTGGAAAAGCAGGATGCTATAAACCCAGTGGACCCAACCGGGAAAACAGCCCAGTGAGGAGAGGAAACAAGGAAAAATAAATTATTTCAAGAACAGTAACATCATCTAAATAAATATTTCCTACATAAACTATAAAAACTTTAACAAAACAAGAGAAAGAGAAACCAGATATTAAAGTGTCCCCGATTGTACCCTCAAGCAAGAGAACTCTAACTCTAAGCAACTGAGTAAGCCATACCACTAGTAAACTATAAGAAAAATGATTGATAATAGCTTCATACAAAATAAGGCGTATCAGTAAATGCTTTTCCAAGAACACTTTGTCATGAATATCAGAATTACACAAGAAATTCCTCCCAAGTTACCAACACATAAAAACCAATAGTAAATATCTACAAGTAGATAAATACTAAATTAAATATTACCTCAGTTTCAAAACTAAAGCATTTGCCAATAAACAATTGTGTTGTGCAATATACTAAATACCTTAAAATGTACACGAATCACTGATAATGAAGAATGGTGTGATATCAAGAACATATATCAGAAAAACAAAGCCCTTTAAGTAAAGCTCATGTATAGGCCCCACTACATGAGAAGCCATTTATAGTCGCTGGATAAACAGATTCTCACTACACTCAAAACTAACAAATATTACTCATACATAAGATATATTAATATTTATATTTAAGAAAAGTCACGATTATTGCCCGATTAGCAACTCATGCAAGTGCCTATGTCACCTAGAAACGCGAGTATGATTTCACAAAGACGTACTTTTGAGTTTGGTTTGTAAAATATTGTCCTTTGAAATATGATGTCACAACCAATACTCACCCATTTTGAGTAGTTCTTGACCACAATTTCGAATGTTAGATTAAAATTACAATTGCTGTAGCATCTTCACTAATTTTATAATGGTGAAAAAACAGAAACACTGATCCTTTCTAACCAGCCTTAAAGTTAAAAGCAAAATGATACTGTAGCCAGCAATTTCCCTTCATTATTAATTCATGCAAAATAAATTCAACTTTTTACCTTGATGCTAGACGAAGACTTAGTATTTAATTACTAAATAAGGCTTTCCATTCTCAGATGAATAACTGATTTCTTAAATATTCACTGACAACGAGTAGGAGAGTACCTGTAACGAAGAACAAATATGCAGAAAACCAGTTCTGTCTGGTTGGTTTAAAAATCGGCAAGGAACCCCACCCCCTTACAGTAAGAGTTAATTGGTCATTAACTAATGAGGTAATTATAAGTCTGCTAATGGAATATGAAAAAAAGACACGAATTGCATATAAGATAAATCGTTTCTATAAAGGTTTTCCCAAGAATATTTTCTAAAAATCTAAACAAAAAGCCGTGTTCCTACTTGGGCTTTTATTACGGTAATTTCCTGCTTTAATTTATACTTAATTTGAATGCATTAAAAGAATTAAAAGTGTAGGCAGAGAGAGAGAGAGAGAGAGAGAGAGAGAGAGAGAGAGAGAGAGAGAGAGAGAGAGGGAGAGAGAGAGAGAGTTATGTGGAAGCTTCCAGTGCTTAAGAATTAAAAGTGTGGGCAGGGCAAGAGAGAGAGAGAGAGAGAGAGAGAGAGAGAGAGAGAGAGAGAGAGAGAGAGAGAGAGAGAGAGAGAGAGAGAGGGGGGGGGTTAATGCAACCTTAACAAACCCATCATCCACTCGTATTTAACAACTACATTCTTCAGCCAAACCTAGTCACATTCCCTACCCAGAAGACCCAAGATTGCATGCAAGATAAAAATGAAAAGATTCGAATTAACATGTGAATATTCACTGTCTCCTTTCTCTAATAATTTAATTGAAACAATTTTTTTTCTTAATAAACAGCAACATAACAATAAACTTTCATAACACCTGTTTCGTATCTCGTATTTTTTTTCCATGATTGCTTGGTCCCTTATCCTCAAGCTACCAGCGCTGCTGTAAGTTAGACATGCTAAATTGCAAGTTCAGGAAAATCAACAAAATAACTGAACTTATTCCCAGCATCATTGACTGAAAACGTCGAGTCATTGGATTCTCTTTCGAAAAAGATTGAATCCTTTGATGAAGGTTCAACACTTCTTCTAATTTCTACGTCCTCCCGAAAACATATACAATTAACAACTTACTTTTCCCTATCCTGTGAATAATACAATTCATTAATACTGTATCTCCTCCCAATTCACGATTTCCCAGAGCTTTCAAAAGCAAAAGGTACAACTAAAGTAAAAAGTTCCACCCACTGTAGTGATTTCTCTATGCTTTATAATACCTCACATATATCAACTCTGATCTTACGTCACTTAGGATTTGAATCAATAAACAGTGTTACTACAAATGAACTCTCTTTAACAAAGATATGAAGCAAATTATATTTCCCTGATATATTTCAAGAGCCTGCCCAAACCCTCTCCATCTACCCCTCATCATAATCTCCCCAAGAGAGATTAGTTGACCAAACGTTCAGCTGGGCTCCACAAGGTACTAGAAAGAGTTGGAAGACCCAGGCCTACATGGGTTAAAAGGTTGCTCATGAATGGCAGGGGCAAGGGACAGGGACTTAGCCATATCGTGCAGGACAATGCCCTAGAGAATGACCATATAAACATAGGATCAGCACCCAAGCACTCCCAAGCTGGGACCAAGGAGGGCCCGGCAATGGCTGCTGATGACTCAGCAGATAGACTTATAGGCTCCCTCAAACCCCCATCCTTAGCTCACAAGAATGGTGAGGTTGCAGCGACCAGAGAAAGTATATATTTTGAGTGGGACTTGAATCCCAGAATAGCGTTCACCAGTCAGGGATGTGAAGTAGGAGATGATGAATGGAGAAGTATTGAAATAAAAGCTCAAAATAAGAGACGACTGACGAAATCTAACTGAGGCCTTTTGCGTCAATAGATGTAGGAGGAGATGGTGAGGATGGTGTATTTGAAGACATTTAGCGTTTATGATATGAAAAAGCAAAAATCGAGATTTAACAAGAAATTTAGAGAAAAAAACTCTCCTTGTTTACTTTCAATTCGATGTTAATGGAACAATTACTCAACTGGGGTATGGATTTTGTTATCTAAGAACAGGAATTCCAATTATCGATCATGGTGTGGCCTCAATTTTACCTGGTGTAGTCTAATGTCCACCCAATACCCAGGTGAAAACCCATCTGAATTTATCAATAAACTCTGGCTAACCTACTACGAATCTGCAACCAACATGTGAAAAATAATAAATATCACAATGAATATAAAACGGGAATATATATAAAAGCTAAAATTGTACCTCAGTTTCAAAACCAAAACGAAAAGTATTGAAAATTCACTTATTGGCCGAAAACAAGGGGTCATTTACAATCATCAGTACGGGCTAGACCACACTCTGAACCACAAACAAAAGGATTATTATAAACAAAGGCAATTTGTGAATTCTAGATAAAACTACGATTATTGCAAGATGAGAAACACATCTGAGATCGCCAACATAACCTATGAACACATATGTGATTCAACATAGACACATACTATAGAATTCTACAATTGTGGAACCAATACTTGTTCAGTGGCCACTTTCCTCTTGGTAAGGGTAGAAGAGAAACTTTAGCTATGGTAAGCAGCTCTTCTAGGAGAAGGACACTCCAAAATCAAACCATTGTTCTCTAGTCTTGGGTAGTGCCATAGCCTCTGTACCATGGTCTTCCGCTGTCTTGGGTTAGAGTTCTCTTGCTTGAGGGTACACTCGGGCACACTATTCTATCTAGTTTCTTTTCCTCTTGTTTTGTTAAAATTTTCATAGGAAATATTTATATTGATGTTACTATACTTACAATATTTTACTTTTCTTTATTTCCTTTCCTCACTGGGCTATTTTCCCTGTTGGGACCCCTAGGCTTATAGCATCCTGCTATTCCAACTAGGGTCGTAGATTAGCATTTAATAATAATAATAATAATAATAATAATAATAACAATAATAATAATAATGATAACACTTTTCGATTAATTTACGTACCCCAGTATCTGTGCACTGCCAAATGTGTACTTCAAGTTAGATTAACATTTATAACTGTTATAACATCTAAAAAAAAAGTCTTTGAGGGTTAAAACTCAACAGAAGCACTTGTCCATTATGACCACCTTGAGCCAGGTCAAATATTTTGGCTGTTGGTTATTCTACATCAGTTAAAACAACATATTTCTTTACACAGAAAATAACTTGATACTAAACGTAGTCTTAGTATTAATTAGTAAATAAGGCTTACCATTTCCAGATTAAAAACATTTTGTGGAAATTCACTGACAACGAGTAGGTCCGTCCTCTTAAACGAAGAACAGATATACAGAAAACCAGTTCTGTCTGGTTGGTCGAAAAATAGGCAAAGGAACCACACCCCCCTTACAGTAAGAGTTAATTGCTCATTGACTAATGAGGTAATTATAAGTCCGCTAATGGAATGAGAAAAAGACACGAATTGCATACAAAATAAATCGTTTATCAAGGTTAATCTTTTCTGTAAAGGTTTTCCCAAGAATATATCCTTAAAACTTAAATAAAAAGCTGTGTTCCTACTTGGGCTTTTATCACGGTCATTTCCTGCTTTAATTTATACATAATTTTTTCTACACTAACAACTTCAATTATAGGTGATTACAGTGTACCTACCCAGAACTCAAACTACACAGCTATAGTTATACAGACTCCTATTATTAATTGAACAGTTAAAGCCACATCTAGAAACAATTTCATTTAATAACCTTTCAATAATCAAGGGAATGACCACCACAAGCTAAAAAGGCCATTTCGAGAAATATCTTTTCATAAAAATTCTTCGCCATTAAAAGACCCTTACAGAAATTCTATGGTTTGCTATCAATCATGGTAACCTACAACACCTATAATATATTCGAATCTACAGTATTTTGAGTGATAAAACAACATTTAGGACACAATAGAACAAAAAATCTTGTAAAATTTGTCCCTCCTTACCCACTAAATCCTTCATTGTTCACAGAATCACAAGTTCAAAGACAAGACACACTTCCTTCTTCCTGTCCCAGTGTCTGGGACAGAAATGAACCTTCTTCTACTGTCTAAACTGTCAGAAACATCCCTAGTCCCTAAAAGTTCCCTAGACCAGAAGTAATTTTCTCCAGGTAGTCCCCGATAAATATTGGAACCTGTAGCTCACTAAATACTGTACTATGTACTCCTGTATCTTCTACGATTATAATACATTCTGTATTTACTTCTAATTATGGTATTTGTGAAACCAACAACAGCAAAATTCAGTTTTTAATAATCAATTTGTGTTCTGATTTCAGTTTGTGCTCTGAAAGATATATTAATCAAATAATAATTTTAATTGATATTATTGAAGACTGAATTATTCATGAGTATTTAGGTAGTGTTTTACAGTTACCAAATGTATAAGAATTCCCAAACTAGATGTCCCCTAAAACCTCTAGAAATTCCAAGATTTGGGGACAATTTCTCAACAAGTTGTCCCCCTGGTTAAAGAATTGCTTTATCCAATCAAAGACCTCCACCATAGCCTGCGTTCTATATAGCCTTTTCATTAGCTAAAATTAAGGTATACTGCTTAGAATATATCCAAAAAAATCTTCAAATAGATTAATTTAATTACTATAGGAGTTCATTAAGATATTAGTATGAATATAATCTAATATTTAATGGATATACACGAGGGAAATGTATAAGCAAGTTACCCCTAAAACAGTGGGGCTAAAGAAGAAAACGATACAGCTTTTTATTTAGAGAAAACGTAATTTAATTATTTAAAGGTAACTAAAGTATATTTACCTAGTGAAAAATTAATTTTCTTTTCTCGTTATAATGTCATCTTAGCAAATTTATGAGTTAATGCCTTTAGGAATATCATCTTCCATGACTTATATAATTTTTAGATATAAATTTAGTAAGATTTATGTTAGAATAGTAAAACTATCACCATAAAATGAAAGTAGATAGTATCTTAAAATCTAGGATTTATAGTTCGACTATATACTCTAGGTATATAACATAACTACTGTATTTGTATTTCAATTATAGTCAGAAGAGAAGTACCTGAACTAGGGTATGGCAGCTTTCTAGATTAAGAGGCACTGAGAGATAGAGTCAAAGCCAAATTGATTCTGGTCTTCCATATATAAAGGGGATAATCTACAAAATGGACTCAGCAGTGAGAAGAATCACTCTTTTTTTTAATATGAATTGTTCCTTGATGAAGATTCACTTGCACTGTTTCTTTGTCAGGTGAACAAATGCAGAAAGAACAAGTCTGACTTCTAATATACTGCGTCCCACTGGCATTGTAGAACTGAAGTTTCCGTTGAGCGCTGAGGAGGGTCGTGGGAACCAAGACTGCAACTATTTTCCTTGAAAGTAGAAGCAGGCAAAACCCACCTGATGAGCCCTTTGGTAAGGGTGAAACAATTATACAGTAGTAGTGACAATATTAATGAGAATGACAGATAATGGATGGACATTAAGAATAACAGAATGGGTCCCTCCAGATAGCAAACGAAGCAGGGGAAGGTAGAGAAGACGATGAATTGACGAGCTAATTAAATTTTCTGGTATAGCCTTACATGTAAAATATAGGTAACCGTAATTTTGTACACGATTTCGTTATTATCTTTTACGGGTTGGTGACCGTAATATCACTCCTTCGCGTCAATATATCCGAAATTAAAACGGTAAAAAGCATGGAATAAATATTGCCGAGTCATGGTATGACAATGAAACAATCTCCAATAGATTTATTAGATTGGAGAACAGAGCCCTCAGAAGGATATTGGGAGTTAAATGGCAGGACAGGATTAGAAATGAAAGTAAAAGAGAGATTGCTCGAGTGCCATATGTGGACGACATCATGATGAGGGGTAGATGGAGATGGTTTGGGTATGCTCTTCGCACTCCCCAAGAGAGATGAGTTCACCAAACGTTCAGCGGGGCTCCACAAATCACTAGAAGAGTTGGAAGTGCCCAGGCCTACATGGCTGAGGATCATGAAGCACAGAGTAGATGTTGAATGGAGAAGTATCAAATTAAAAGCTCAAGATAGAGACGACAGGTAAAATCTACCCAAGGCCCTTTGCGTCAATACGCGTAGGAGATGATGATGATGAATATTAAAATATACTTTTCATATATAAACCATAAAAACTTTAAATAAACAAGAAGAGAAATTAGATAGAGGTGTGCACCCAAGTGTACCCTCAAGCAAAAGAACTCGACCTATAGACAGTGGAAGACCGTGGTACTGGGGCTATGGCACAAGAGAAGAGAACAATGGTTTGATTTTGGAGTATCCTCCTCCTAGAAAAGATGCTTACCATAACTAAAGTCTTTTCTACCCTTGCCAAAAGGAAAGAAGCCACCGCGTTGTTTGACCTATTCTTTCCACATTCTCCTCTGTCATACACTTGACAACACAGATTACCAAACTATTCGGTGTATATGTAGGCAAAGGAAAGATGAGCCATAACCAGAGAGAGATCCAATGTACTACTGTCTGGCTAGTGAAAAGACCCAATAACTCTCTCATGGTAGTACTGTACCTCAAGGGGTGGCTGTGCCCTGTACACCTGATCACTGTACAACATACTAAGCTCTGTACAAGCTATTACTTATCCCTGTACAATCTTCTGCATGGAAATAAAATCAAAATTACGATCTATATATAAGGAGTAAGGCAAAGTTATGCAAGACTTCCTTAGCCAGCAGACCTACACTGTTTTTATTCAGCAAGTAATTTGCATTATGTATTAATAAAAACAAAAATAATATGTAAACAGATGCCCAAATATAAAAACTTTTTTCCTATAATGACTTAATTTACATTAAGTAGAAAAAAAAGAAAAATTTTTTTTTAGAAATTATAAAAACTTGCCCAAAACTTAAACCTTATTTTTTTTTTTTTTTTATAAAAGAGTATTTCGAGTATCAAAATTTATATTCAACTCAGTTTACTTGAAATAAATTTTTGGAAATAAAAATATTCTTTAAGCTGTAGTGAAAACATTTTACCACCATTATGAAAATATCAAGATTTTAAACGTTCATATAATGTTAAACATAATTTATTACTTTGATAATTTTCAAATCAAACTATAATTACTATTTTTCAGATTAAACTACAATGCTAACAGAGGTATATGGAGAAAGCCGACCAGAAACATCGACCCCACATAGAAGCGGGAAAAGATGTAGACAAAGCAAGCTGTGGAACAAGTACCTATACCTTGTACTGGTTAATGGCATTATAATTTACCTTGAGACCAGTTTCTTCAATGTTGACAAGATTATTATTTATGCATTTGACATCCACTTATATTCAACCATTTTATTTGGGCTAGATGTGAGAGAGGCAAGAGCGTGCTAGAAATAGGAATGAATGGCGAGCGATTGTGACGCAGTTCCGGTAGGCCCTGCTGCTTCCTCCAGTGCCTTGGATGACCGCGGAGGTAGCAGCAGTAGAGGATTCAGCGTTATGAAGCTTCATCTGTGGTGGATGACGGGGGAGGGTGGGCTGTGGAACCCTAGCAGTACCAGCCGAACTCGGTTGAGTCCCTTGTCAGGCTGGGAGGAACGTAGAGAGGAGAGGTCCCCTTTTTTGTTTCATTTGTTTGATGTAGGCTAACCCCCAAAATTGGGGGAAGTGCCTTGGTATATGTAGCCTATGTATTTGAGCTCAAGCCATGTCGTCCTGATCGAAGCTCCCTTCGGCAGCTTCCTACTGTATATTATTTCTGCGAGTGATATTACGAGAGAATTACCGTCTGGTATTTTAGACCTTATAATTCCACTGTGTCCTTCAAATACCACATGGCCACATGACCTTCAAATACCACATGCCTATCTCAAAAGGACGGCAAGGTATCAGTCATAAGAAACTATAGAGTTTGTGCAGGTCTCGACAACCTTTTCCATCACTTTATCCTTAAAGACCAACTATCTTTTCAATGATTATTCCAATATAACTTCAACTCTACCGTAATTAAATGTTAAATTTTGTAATTCAATTCTTCACAATACTTTCCCACTATACCTTTGATTTGTAGTCAAATTACTTCATCCTTTAATGACAATGTTTAGAGACAAAGATATGCTTTCCCATCTACTCTAGAACATTGAGAACACATTTTGCCTTCAAGCACGAATATCAATATAAAAAAGGGACTACACAATTAAGGTAGGCACCATAATTAGAACACCAAGATGGCATCGCATATGACGTCATCCGAGTACCCATAACAGTAACGGAGGAGGAGACCTTTGTCACAGCTCCTCTCATATCTTGCCACCAACTTCCCCCTCGAAGCGTAAACGCTATGTGGGGTGCAGATAGCTATGTGGCGTGTCAAGAATACGTCCCCTGTTATTATGCGATCTCCTAAAGGACAACCTTAAGGGTACTGGTGCCAGAAGTTAGAATTCTGGAAACCTTTAGTTTAATTCTCTGGGAATATCCACTGTAGTCATATATACCCTTAGGAGGCTACTAAAGGAACCTTCCATCAGGACGATATGGCCTGAGCTCCTCCGTTTTATATTCCCAATGATAAACCAGTGTAAAGAATGCTCATGAAGGGTAGAGGTAAGGTACAGTGACAGTAACCTAAAAGGACAATGCCCTAAAGACTGACCATATATACTTATTAGTGCCATAGCCCTACACTCAAAGCTAGTACCAGGGAGAGTCAGACACTGGCTGCTAATGACCTATTGACTTCAAATACCACATGCCTATCTCAAAGGAATGGCGAGGTATCGGACACAAGAAACTATAGTTTGTGCAGGTCTCGACCCCTTTCAGAACATCGGCAGGGAGTGATTTTTCTAAATGGCTAGCAAAACCAGCTGTTCAGGGCAAGAACATAGCCCTTGCCTCAAAACTAGAACCAGGGAGAGTCAGACAATGGCGGCTGATAGCAGGTAGACCTATCGACTTCTTCAAATACCACATGCCTGCCTTAAAAGAACGGCGAGGTATCGGACACTACAAGAAACTACAGAGTTTTGAGCAGGTCTTGACCCCTTTCAGAAGTTCGGCAGGCAGTGATTTTTCTAAATGGCTACCAAAACCAGCTGTTAAGGGTAAGAATTTTTGAGACAACCAGTACTGTAATTCCAACCCCCTTATACAAGGTTGATTTCCAACCTACTTTTTATGATTTCAATGAATTTGCTTCGAACAAAATCAATTCGTATTTTGTAGCTTGTAATTCAACAAATGGAGTTATATGACTTATTAAAATGACAAATTTTATTAGGGGTATTACTTTTCGGCGAAGCTGAAAGATAGAGCTATTAGAATTTAGCAAGGGTAACTACTCCTACCACTAGTTAGCAGGGGGTAGGGGGGTTAGCTAGCTACACTCATCCCTCACACACCTGTGATTGAGCTTAACTTTGCTTGGAGGTAGGACTTTAACAGGGGACAATGTTGGCGGGCAAGTATGTATAAATAGCTAAGGTTTGTATCGTTAGGAAAAATACAAATTACTTGCGAATTTGTCATTTGTTCTGTAATTGAAATACAAACCAATGCTATTTTTTAGGGGTGATTCACCCATTAGGAGGGTGGATGTCCTTGCCAATCTGGCTTTTTGGCCTTAACCAGGTTACTCCCTATTGTGCAGGTTAATGAGCAAATGAGGAGACCCTTTCACTTCGCTAAACCTGCTAAGCATGGTCTGCGGTCTATGCAATCTGTGTGAGAATAAGTAAGGCAATGCGACTGTCAAGGTAAAAGTTATTTGGAGTCTTGTCAGAAATAACCGAGGAAACCGAGACATTCCCAATACTACCACGGCAGGGTATGGGGAGGCAATAGTATTGGGACAATACTAGGTTACACAAGGGAGCAATGGTTTACCTGCAGAGGTTTGAGGTCAGCTTGTGCAGAGGACCCAGGATGCTGATTTCCCCAAGGGAGGGGAAGATGAAGAAAGTAAACGAGCCAGACATTCCTTTTCATTCACTTAGACTAAGACTCGGGTAACCAATGCCCTCAACCTTCTGCTACTTGTCCAATAAGGAGCTTGAGGTGTTAAAACAGCTGTTGTGCAGCCACCACAGGACCGATAGTGAACGTATAGAGGTTCCCCAGTGTCCCGTCTTGCAGGTATTGGGCGGTGTAAGTATTTTGGCATTTCCAGAAGCCCACTTGCAATACCTGCGTCACAGTAGTTATTTTAGAAGGCTGTCCGACCCTGACATCGTGGGCTCTGGGACGACATAATGTTGTCCTGGGTCGGCTAAAACCGAGGACATCCCAAGAGAAAGTCCGTGGGGCTTTCGCAGGTTGCGCAGAGAGCAGAGGGACGAAGGCCTGGGTCACAGCCCTGAGCAAGGCGATGAACCACGGCTGCTTATTCAAGGAAGTGCTATCTGATACTTTCCCTCAAGGGATATAGGTCGAAGGGTCCTTACGAGGAGTCTTCATCCCCAACAGGAACTTCGGTACTGGAGACGATGGTTCCTTCCTAGGTCCCTAAAGTTTTGAGATTTTAAACCCCCTGAAACTTGCTCTCTTCCTCCTTCCCCAACGGTCGAGCTGTTATGCATTTTCCGGGAGGGGAATACGGCGACAGTGAACATTCTGTAACAACCTTACATTTCTTTGTGGCTAAAAACACCGCTTTTGGTGGCTGTAGCTGATAATCCTTGCTTGGATGAAGATGAACGCTTACCTTTGCGGTCGCGTGTTGGACAAGTGACGGCCGCTGACGCGTTCGGGAACGTCGGTGAATCTCCGATCACTGAACCTGAGGCCTGGTAATGAAGCGATGGTTATCAAGTAGGAGAATGTCCAAGTGTTGACACGCGATGCCGCAAAATCGCAGGATCGATCGTTACCAATGAAAGAGAGGAAGGGCGGTGGGTCGACGACTCACAAGCAGATGATTCGTGCAACGCTGAACAGGAAGGATGACAGCTGGTCGACGATTCGTGTTGAAGCGATTCAGGCACCGATAGGCGTTCACATTCGGATGGTCTGGAATCGCTTTGGCTTCTTGAGCTGTGAGTGGGTGAGTCTTGAGAGGGTGAAGGCTTACGCAAGGCGTGTGAACGCTGTCATGTAGGAGATCAATGTCCCCACGGCGACGAGCAGGCAATTTCCGAACAGCTGGAACAGCAGGCGATTGTTGAGCCGCGAGTGGTTCACATGTAACAGGTGCTTTCCAAGAGGAAGATGGAAGAGCAGGCACTTGTCAAACTGCAAGAAATTCTTGCATAGCCAGCGATTTGCAAGAGGTTGAAGGAGCAGGCACTTGTCGAACTGCAAGAGATTCTCGCGTAGCAGGCGATTTGCAAGAGGTTGAAGGAGCAAGCGATTGTCGAACTGCAAGAGATTCTCACGTAGCCAGCGATTTGCAAGAGGTTGAAGGAGCAGGCGATTCTCGAACTGCATGATATTCTCGCGTAGCAGGCGATTTACGAGAGGTTGAACGGGGGTTCATGAGTCGTCAGCTGTAAGTGAGGGCTGTGTAAATGATGTGCTGTTGGGAAGAAAGAACACCACTTAGTGGAAGAAAGAACACCACTTAGTGGAAGAAAGAACACCACTTAGGGGAAGAAAGAACACCACTTAGCGGAAGAAAGAACACCACTTCACCACTTAGGGGAAGAAAGAACACCACTTAGTGGAAGAAAGAACACCACTTAGCGGAAGAAAGAACACCACTTCACCTTAGCGGAAGAAAGAACACCACTTCACCATTTAGGGGAAGAAAGAACACCACTTAGTGGAAGAAAGAACACCACTTAACATTATCATCCATTACCTAGACTGAAGGTATTTGACCTAAAACCTTTTCACAGGTTAGTAGGACCTATAACTCTGCAACATCACGCAATTAGTCATGGAACCATGTTTTCTTTTTGTGCATACAATAGACAAGCAACTCATTCTTGCTGTGACACTCGAGTGCACTTTGGTTGAACCACTGGTAAATGAATGTTTTATTCGCGCAGGAAGAATATTAGCTTATTTCGGGCAAGATATTATGCGCAAATATAAGTCAGCGCCATTATAACACAAATACCTGAAAAATTGACATTATTTTGCCTCCAACTTATGATTTAACTGGATACTCAACTTCTTTGGCCATCACTCATAATAATGCTTTGATTTAATAATTATTATTCCTTTTATTTTTTCATTTATCATTCAAAAATGTACATGTAATAATCTACTTTGTCATTATTGTAAAAAAACTAAGACTAATGATATAACGTAGCGTACATACCAAAAATTAACAAACTTATTTTTCTTGTTATTGCCAATCAGTAAAGATAGCATACAAGACAATATGTCTTCATGTGCTAATAAACTACTAATATGCAATTGTGACAAATCCTTACAGCATGTGTATGCCATCATCATTACAGTCCCCCTTTTGAAAAACCTCAGACAATATCTTTTGTTAGTTCTATTTCAGAGTGAATTCAACCATATTACTATAACAGTGGACATGTCAGTTCATTATTATCAAACACACAGCTCTGACATATATCCACGTAACAGCGAATGATTATGAACACGTTCTGTTTAATGATTTGGTTTGGGAGCAATACTATGGCTGGAATTGAAAATGTGCAAATTTGTGACTGCATGAACATAGAACTCAGAAAACCTGGCAACGCTCTACCGGCGCAAAACCTAACTACTGAGGGACAAGAGTTTGACATGATGGTAAGACCACAAAATTGCAGAAGAGAAATTCAGCTTCAATCCTACAAACACGGAGTTTGAATACTTCACCGATATTGGAGAGATAATACTTCCCAACAAATGAAGGAAAAAGTCTGCACCGACCACCGATGTTCACCAGAAGCCGACAGAGAACGAATTGATGCTACCTGGACAGTTGTACCTATAGCTCCCTCGAGTGGAGGGAGATGACGTCAGGGATGGCGGCGCCACCGCGGTAGTTTTGAATCTATAGTCTGCCATTCGTAGGGAACCTACAGTTATATAATTGTTTGGTAAGACACTGCAATAAAATTGAAAATGTCCAAATTTATGACTGCGTGAACATAGAATTTTTCTGCGTTGGCGAGAACTTTCATGCCAGTGAAATTCAATGATACCACAGTGGGCAGAATAACATGACTAGCACGAAGAAATCAATCTGCACCTTGGAAGTCAAAATAAAAGAATAATACAGTATTGAAATGGATTTAAAGAACACATTTCATATTAAAAACAGTCATTTCATTATATCTTTAGAAAAATAAAAGGGATTTTGACGTAGGAAAAATCTATTTTGGGGTGAGATAGCCATGTCGTCCTGATGGAAGTTCCCTCCAGCAAATTTCTACCGTATAATATTTCCGCTATTGACATTATAAGAGAATTACCGTCAGGTATCACAAGGTTCTAACACCCTGAACGACTATCTAAAGAAATCGTGTATAATTGGGGATGTATCCTAAGATGACCATAGGTATCTACACCCCGAATAGACCTTACCCAGTCTAATCCTCTAAGGGGAAGGATAATTGAGGAGCCGTTACATATCCTATCACCTTTCGGTGCTCCCATACGACCCTGTTGCTTCATTCCAGGTTGCAGCTGAGCTACTGTGAAATAGAAGCCTCCAACGAGCAAAGGGGTGGGAGAAAAAAGTAACGGACGGGCCATCAGGACGACATGGCTATCTCACCCAAAAATAGATTTTTCCGACGTCGTCCTAATGGAAGTGTACCAGAGAATTATCCATACTAGGAGGGAGGCTTTGCATAAAAGACCTCGAGCCAAAAAATGCTCCCAACCTATGTGAGGAAGCATAAGTATTGATCTCTAAACCTGGGAACCTGAAAAGGAAATGCTGAAGTGCATTTTCCCCTTTTTTCCCTGAAGCAAAAACTTCTGTTTACTCATTGCTAATAACGAGGTGAAGGAGTGCCCTAGGATGCATTGTGGGCTACGTCGTTGCCGATGCCGCGGGGTAGATAACACCCTCTCAAGCACCACATAATGATGCATTTCCTCCAATTGCTTCATTTGATACCTGAAGAAAACCAGAGTGGACTTCCAACCAGTATATGTCTGAAGTCCCTCAATAGACATATACTGGAAGAAGTTCTAGAAGGAAGCCACATCTTTAGGGCCGAGTAATCTTATTTTGTAACTGGTTTAGAGACAAAAGACTACCCTTAAATTGCACTGCTCTCAGAAAATACAATTTTGGACAGTGTATTAGACAAAGGAAAGGATCACCATGATGGGGAACTATTTTCCACAGACCCCAAGGTGAAAAGGGAAGTTCAATTTTTTGTTCGAAAAGTGGGTTCAGGGTATAAATTAACCTCACCATTTTCCACAAATTCAATGTACTTCTCGTCTCTAGAAATCGTTACAAAGTTACTAACCCGAGAACCGGAAGCCATCGTAATTAAGAAGATGACTTTCTGAGTGGCATTCAGAATAGTAGTCCGAGGTGCATTGTAAAACTTTGTCCAAAGACCAAGAGAGAGGCTTCAGTGGAGCCAACAGCCGTAGCCTTGCACAAGCCTTCAGAACTTTCTTGAAGAGATCCGAGTAAAATTCGACATCAAAGGCATATAATATAGATCTAGTGAGGGCCGAAGTGTACGACGAAATCGTGGAGGAAGCTAGACTTTAAACATGCAATGTAAGCTTCAAACTTAAACAAAAATCCATAGTGATCAACCCTGGATTTATGACTGACCCATTTGGTCCATGATGTTTCATACCCAGTCATGGTTCTAGACGACTCATAGTTTCCACAAATACCCACTCCTCACGCTGATTTTGGGTGGGCTGTGACATCCTAGCAGTACCAGCTGAACTCGGTTAAGTCCCTTGTTAGGCTGGGAGGAACGTAGCGAGTAGAGGTCCCCTTTTTGTTTTTGTTTCTTTGTTGATGTCGGCTACCTCCCAAAATTGGGGGAAGTGCCATGGTATATGTGATGTTCCCAGGAATAGGGTGAAATCAAACATGAGATGAGGATTGAACGATCTCCATGATGAAGCATAAACAATGCCCCCTGATGTCCATCCTGAGACAGAATCGAGTTAGTCACGGCACGAGTTGGGATTCAAATCCGTGACCATGGGAAACCAGTTGCTCATTGGCTACCTAAGAGCCACCAGAGCTTGTCCAAAACCTTCACGGGGAGATTAAACAGTAGAAACAGGCAAATCGTCGTCCAACAACTCCCATCCAGGGACATTGACGAACTTTTAATGTCCATGCCCACTGCTGCTTGAACCACTTTTGGTGCTACTTAGCCAGGAAATATCCTGCTGAAGCTCATTGCAAACAGATCCACTTGAAGGCCAGAGATTTGATCTCACTGAAGGAGAGACGTTGACCAGTGCCAACCATTCGTCTGATCCGACGTAAAGATGGTTATCATTACTTGTTTCAAATGAGGAGAACTCGATTCTTGTCTGTTGAATTAGTAGTCTATAACTCTGTTAACGAAGTTTAAGTGGATATGAATATTCTCCTTCAGGTATAAGTTCATGAGGGACAAGAAGACTGCCATGGACTCCAGAATATTGATGTGGTATTGGTAAAATTTCTGAGACCAACAGCTTTGAACTTTCTTGGTTGGGTTTTGACCCACCCAACCTCCCAACGAGGCGTCCGAACAAAGTGTCACTACTAGATGAGGAAAGCTCAACAGCAACGTCTGTGAAAGACTTATGGCAGTGGACCACAGTCTAAGTTGCTTCCGCAGAAAAACCGTGGTCTTCTTCTGATGGTCAGGAAGAGTGTTTGAGGCTCTCCTTCCCCAAACTCTGTTTGCATCTTTGAGCCGTACATTGAGGACAAAATTTGTGAATCGTAAAGATCCTCGAGTCTCCTCTGAGCGTCGCCTGGTGATCATCCCCGACTAGAACAGGGACTTAACTGACATCTCTATTTCCTCCCCCTTGAAGGAGGAATAGAATGGAAGTGAGACATAAAAACACAACTACTCTCCAACCACAGGAAGTCCTGAGCTGGAGTCAGTTCTGATTTCTTAAGGTTGGTCTGAAGTCCAAGGGACTAGAGGAACCAAAAACTCAATTGGCTGCTTCCGAGCACTCTGTGCCAGGGAACTCACACTAGCCAGTCAACCATGGACGCCTCTACTTAATAAACCTGTCTACTTCAGTTGTATGACTATGTCAGTAAACTTCGTGAAAAACCCTCAGAGCTATGCTGAGCATGAATGGCATGGCTCCAATAATGTATACCTTTCTCCACAGGCTGCAACCTAGGTAGGAGGATAAGTATCGACCTAACCGACAATACAAAGATCAATTAAATCCATAGGGAGAGTGAAAGCCCCTAAGGGTGGAAAGGTGCATATCTGTGAAATAGCCAACACCCGGAACCTGTCCCACTGAACGAACAGGTTTAGGTCAGACAAGACGAGAATAGTTGGAGGCAGGCTCGAAACCGTTTGGCCCACAATATAGACGATCTTGAAATCTCATAGATCTCACGCAGCGGATAACTCCTCTCTACAAGAGATCTTATATATACTGTTCTAGACAAGGAGATGTTCCTGAAAGAATCTCCTGAACTGTGGTGGCCATTGTTACTACTTCCAAGCAAAACTGTTGGAAATAACTTTGTGTCCAAGGACAGAAGAACCCACAATACTTGAACAAGGCTAAGCGTCCCCCTACCGGAGGCCTTCATTATTTTGTGTTAAGGACATGAACTGCTACCACCACTGCCATTTCAAGGTCCACGATCTCTGGACCTGCCTCCACAGTCAAGACAGCCTCGGAAGACAACCCTTACTCATACATAGGGTGGAGGGCCAGGGACTGTGGCACCACTTATAAGGGCACAAGGTAGACATTTCGAGGGATAGCAGCATGAGAAAGAACAAACGCCTTACAATGATAAGTCAGTTTGTGAGACCTCTTGGTTGTGGCCTTTCCAGAGGTGAACTACTTCTTCAATGAGATCCCCCACTTCAGAAAAAAGACTCTGCGACAGCCTTATCCGTAACTTTCCTCTAAGGAAACAGGTCTTTTCCCCAGATGCTAGAGGCGAGAAACGTTTCAGTTCAAGGCGGATGGTAACTGTGGCAAGTTCATGCTCACGACAGACCTGAAAGAAGCATGAAGGTCTCTCATAAAGGTGTCGATATGAGTTTTCGCCAGCAAGGAAGACGAAGGCACCATTATCTGGTCTACAACTCATACTTAAGAAGGTGTTCAGAAATCCTGGGCAGCTTCTACAAAATTTGGTGGCCAGCCGCATCCGTATGCGGTTTACTCTCAACAAAGGTAAACTGGACATTGGTCTAGTGGACGGAATCGCGTGGTAAGAAAGGTGAGACTGTTGTGCACTCTTCCAAAGCCTGGAGAGGCTTACCTGCACAAAAGGCTAACTTCATAGACGTAGCTTTTCGAAACAAAGTGGAAGACCACTTTGTTCAGGGCCACAAAGGAAGCCGAGGTCTTACCAAAGGCGACAACCTGTAAATTAATACTCACTGCCGTTATCATTGCTGCGTTAATACCGAATCCTATCTTGGGAATATATATCCACTGGAATTCATTTATGGTAATAGCTTCTGGCCGGGCAGAGATTCGAACCCCTGCCTGTTCAGCCGAAAACCTTTCCTGCGGGGACTCTAGCAACTGAGCCATCAAGAGAGATTGTAATAAAGTAGCTAGGAGTGCCAAACTTTAAATCTAGGCAACGTCTCTGTCTTCTGCAAGGCCTGGATCTCTTCACATGAGGCCTTGAAGATCATCACCTGGTATTACTAAATCCCCTCCATGAAGGCTTTCCTGTTAGCCATAAGTACCAGATGTATTGTAGTACATAAGGTACTCGGGGAACTGGGGGCTATATGAGCTTAGAAGATGTTGGGAGGAGAAACGGGCAGGAACATCCCCCGTCGCGGAAGAAGCAAACGTAACCGTATATCGGGACACCGATGTCATAGTGGAGTCAGAATTGGTCGACACCACGGAATCCTTGCTGAGATCAAACTGCCTCATCCTCTTACCCAGGTGCGAAGGTACTGCAGGAAGAACAGGCAGACATCATCGGAGGTATCCTCCGAGACCCATCTGGAGTGAAGTAGATCCTTACAAACACTGCAACCCTGAGGGTCCCAGTACAATACTGGGCCTTTCATCCTCCAACCCTTCGTATGTGTGCTGCAAATATAGAGATCATAGGGATGTCTCACAGCTCTGACACAACTGCACTCAGTAGTGTATCTCCGTATAGGCACCGCCTGTGAGGAGGAAAGGGTTCAAATGAGTACTACAGCCTCTAGCAGACACAAAAAGCTAAAAGAAATGGGTCATTAACACTCCATGTAAACAACTGAGGGAATAGTAATCCCCAAATTGTGTGTAAATGCCATTGGTGAGAAAAATTGGAGATACTTTACGAAATGTCCATTCCCCTTTGAGGAACGTGAGATTGAAAAAATTAACCCCCTAAAGATCCGTTGCTATAGGTCCAAAAAGGGGAAAAAAAGGGGTGGAGAAATGCTCATGGAAAGAACTGTTGCCCAAATATCTCCGCAGAGAAATGGTCAATTAGAGGGTACAGGTAAGCTTAATCATTAAGCAACCGACGCATCACTTAAAGAGGAAGAGTCTAAAGCCACCCATAAGTCATAAAAGTAAGGTTATAACCTCAAAAGAAAAAACTCGGGAGGGATAACTAGCCCATAGAGTTACTAACCATCCATTCAATCCACACCCTCAAAGAGATATGGACAAATTGGTAGAAAACCAATAAACATATGTAGTGGTTATTCAAAGCAGGAGCCTTAAACCCTTTCGTCGAAGGAGTTCCCAGGCCCGACCTACATAAAGAAACCTTAAACATTAAAGGAGTAAGGTTTTAGGTTAACCTGTAGTAAAATTCACCAATAGAAAATGGAGAACTCATCTTAGTTAAGTAAGACGGTCCTCAGATAAAAAAAAGGCAAAAAAGCATGTGCCCTAAAGGTACCAGCAACCCCAGGGTGGAACGGCATTGCCACCAACATCTTATGTGCCCAAAGGCACTGGTACCAATATCCGCACAGATAGGATAGTATTAACCCCGCCGCCAGAGACGATAATGCCGGCAGTGGCAATAGTGGCCAAGGGCGGCGGAGATAACGGTCAGGGATTCTGCAGAAAACACCTTGCCCAAAAGATAGGCAGTGACGCCATCACCAGTGGCAGCACAGCCGTAAGAAACAACATATCGCCAAAATGGGTACTATAAAACAGACTTTGAGTAGGAAAAATCTATATTTGGGTGTCGAAAGGTGGCGACATAACCGTTGTTCAGGCGTTGACATAGGCAGGTACGCCAAATATATTAGTGTTGCCGGAAGCACCGGCATTGTAAGGGGGTAAAATCATCGCCACCATCCTCCTGTGTGACTTAAGGCGTTGGCACAGTCAACCCCTCCTACAGACCAGGAGCCTACAAACAGCAATGGTTCCTGTAGAAAAAACCATGCCTTAGCTGAAGGCAGCGCTGCCAGTGGAGGCATTGCCGCAAGCAGTGACGCATCGCCCGTACAGTGAGCCAAAAGGTGGCGGTAAAGCCGCAGACACAGGCACTGTCGTCAGTCTGATAGCTCACCCCTCAGGGAGAAGCCTACCGACAACCATGGAAGGTCACATAATAATAAATTCCATGGAATGTCCGTCCCGGAAAAGCTAGGATAAAAAGAGAGAGGTGACGATATAGAGAAACTATACCCAAGCAACGAAATAAACGCCACGCCGTCAGAGACGGCGGCCGTCGTGCAATCGAGAAATCTCAGAGGCTAAGAGATAGCAGCCGTTCATGCAAGTTGGCGCACTGACATGATGACTTTACCCTTCGCAAAGGAGAGTTCCAAAAGACTGCGCAGTCCTAGCACGAGAGATCATGAGCGAATGCAGAATGGCTAAGCCTAATAAGTCGATGCCACAGGTAAATTGAGAAATCCCAGAGGCTATGAAGAAACGGCAGAACAAGTAAATCGGAACACCGACAAGGAGAAATCCCTCTTCGCAAAGGGGAACTCCAAAAAACTGCTCAGTCCAACCATGGGAGATCAAGAACGTATGTAGCATCGCAGCCTCACGGATTCACCGATGAAGAAAACATTTGCCATCATGGTACAAATATTTCCGTTAGCAATGGCACACTTAGGTAACAGCATTGCCATCTCCCAAGGCTCTTCTAAAACAGAAGCACAAGAACAATCACCTATACGAGGCTTCATCTGCCGTCAGTAACGGCAGTGTTGGTAAGAATGACAGCAAAGTCAGACGACAATAGTTCCCACAGAAACATCATGTCGTAAGCAAAGGTTGTGGCGGTACAGGCCACACTGCCTTAAATAGCGACGTATCACTATCGTATGCCCAAGAAAAGGAATGCCGTTGGAGACGATGAAGCCGTAAGTACCGGCAATGCCGTCAGTCTGACAATTCGCTCTTACATAAAAGGGGTATGCTGACGGGTCTATAAGACCAGAACCCCGAAGGGATTAGGCCTCACCACAACAATAGCAAAAACACAGCATTATAAATAAAATTCAGTTCGATATCAGTTACGGGAAGACTCGTCATGGAGAGGAGTAAAGACAAAGTAAAAATTTTACTACACTATCTAAAATTCTCATAGGCTGGGATACGGCAGCACACAACTGTCAGCGCATCAACAGGAAAAAACTCACCTTTCGCAAAGGGGAACACGATAGAACTACCGTAAGCCAACATGTGAACATATGAATGAATGTAACATAATGGAGCAACGAATACGCCGTCGAAGGATAGGCTAGGCCTGGAAACGACTAAATTAGATAAGTGAGCTCACCCTTCGCAAAGGGGAACTCCAAAAAAATGCGCCTTCCTAGCCCTGAGAGAATTCAGATGCTTGTAGCACGATGGCCAAGAACCTAAACGGTCAGAGTATCGAGGAATGCCAACAAGTGGGACAAAAATCTCAGTATGACCGAGTAAAAATCTTCCCGAGGAAAGAGACCACTGTCAACGAAACCGGGATTAAAGACCAAAAACGAAAACGGCGAGTCCGTGTCCAACTTCCTGTCTCTAGGCTAGGCTAGCCGAAACTGATACGAACTCAAAAAGACATAAAAATGCAATGTAAATGCTAACCTAAAATAGAGCCCAAAGCATCATAATGCTAAAAAAACTACTATCTAACGTGAAACTTACCAAATAAACAAGTGAACATGAAAAAGAACCGATCAGGTACGAAACCCGACTCCATGGCTAGCTAGACTCGAAGCGCTCAGGCTTCCTCTCACACAAAAGCTAAAATCTAACTCCCCTACCAAAGCAAAAACAGCTAACACAAAAGGCAAAGAGAGATAGGTACTCAACTTTGACGAAGAAGAGGAAGCCGACATACGAAGAAAATCTTTGAAAAAAGGTGAAAAGAGCGCACACAAAAATATCACACAGAAGCAAACAAGCTGCGGAGAAGGAATGGAGCAGCAGGGTCATACGGGAGCACCGAAAGGTGATAGAATATGTAACGGCTCCTCAATTATCCTTCCCCTTAGAGGATTAGACTGGGAGAGGTCTATTCGGGGTGCAGATATCTATGGTTATCTTAGCATACGTCCCTGATTATACACGATATCTTCGGATAGTCGTTCCGGGGGTTAGAACCCCGTGATACCTGACGGTAATTCTCTTATAATATCAATCGCAGAAATATCATATAGTAGAAAGTTGCTGGAGGGAACTTCCATCAGGACGACATGGCTCGAACCCAAAAATGAATTTAAAGATAACAGTTCATAATAAAAATAGCTGTTATCTCTAGTTTCATTAGATCTTTTGAGAAAAATTTAATAACATGTAAATATGAGAAGTAAAAAATATTCAAGAACCGTTAATAAACTTGTCCTTGTCTGCCTCAAACTCGGGACCACGACGTTCTTCCTCAAGGATGACAGTGTGGTGAAGCATCGTCATCCAAGACAAACCTCTTGAACAGAAAAAAAAATATAAACTTTCAATAGAAAGTTTAATCTTTCATCAGTCTACTCGAGCCAATCTCAATTTTGTCTTATTTTTCTGATCTCCCTAGGTATGAACAATTATGCTTCTAATAGCAATCGCCGTGACTGAGTAAGTCCCACCTTGGTTTGATGCATGGAACAGTATGGAATTTGGATGGATGTACAATCAATACATTAAGGATTTATAATCAATACTTAACCCTTTTTACCCCAAGGCTATTTGGAACTTTCCAACCCTTAACCCCCAGGGGTTATTTTTTTTTCAAGCACATTTTGCCTTAATTTTTGTCATAGAGAGGTCAGGTTGGTCTCATTCTCTTGGAAAATGCCTGAAGTTTCTCAAAAAAATTATCAAAAATATGCAAAAAAAAATAGAAAAAGCATTTTTTTGCAAGGACGTACCAGTACGTCCATGGGGGTAAAGGGATGAGTTTTGTGAAACGTACCAGTACGTCCTTTGGGGGTAAAAAGCTTAAGGGATTTCGAATATCACAGAGTGACAGGGTCAGCAAGAGGCACATTACTAAAGGACAACTGTTTGTACTGCATAGGAACAAATGTATATTTCTGAAGAAACAATTGATATACTGTATGTCAAACGGCACATTATATGGAATTCAATAATACAGGTTTAACTGGTGTTCTGGGTAAAATTTCTATTTGAACAGTAATTACCGAAATATTTGCATCAATATGTACACCCAAAGTGTTCGCTGATAAGGACAAAGTACATTTCTGGGTCGACCCGTGACGCCCGGTGAAAAGGGTCCTTCTTATCTCTTTTCTGATATAAATACTTCCAAATATACCAGAGAAAGTTAAAGCATGGAATGCAGAGGTTACTACCCTCGCGCGAGCACCCTAAGGGCGACGTGTATAAAGAAAGGGCGTGTGATAACCACTATTCACAGGCCGTCTTCCATTTAGATAATCCCTTCATCAAAAGGGGAGCCACCCTAACGGCACCAACCGAACTCACCTGATCCACTCAGCGACGCCTGCCTCAGTGCGTTTTCTTTTTGCTATTACGTTGCCCTTTTGGTACTTTGGTCTTGTCAGGTTCATTTAATCTTAATTTAAGATCCTACCCTACATCTTGACTCTCACAAGACTGTACAATACTCTACAAATAAATAAGACATTGTATTACATGTATCTCTACTTTCAGATTCTGTATGTGTACTAATCCTTACATTCAGTTCTTAATACAGTATAACCAGTTCTTGAATTTCCGGTAAATGCTAGAATTACAGTTCTACACATTCCATTAAAAATATTTTAATAATCAATACTTCAAAATACAATTTTCCAGTTTAACCCAGATCACCAGAAATGTCTTCATTAAAGTCTTTTCTCAACCTCTATAACTAAATTGATTATATTCCCTTATGATTTCACTGTATTGTTTGAGGTAAGTAGCACAGAAACCCCTTATTATAATGCTTTAGCTGGATCTATTTTGACCAGCAATAGTTCAGGTGTGAAACTTCAATCTTTCTTTTCATCTGCAAACTTATTAAAATATTTCTATGCTAGTTAACAATGAACATCATTAAGAATATACTCAGGGGTTGTGTTCCCCTCTACATTAGCTATTCCAATCAAAATAGTTCACTATAGTCCATTTTTTTTAGCGAGGCAGATTTGCACCGACTCGCAGCGGTGCCCTTTTAGCTCGGAAAAGTTTCCTGATCGCTGATTGGTTAGAATGATCTCGTCTAAAAGGGCACCGCTGCGAGTCGGTGCAAATATGCCTCGCTAAAAGAAATGGACTATAGTATTACACTGATGAATAAAAGCCGATTATCATGATGGGGACATCGCGTTGACAAAACGCCACACCAAAGAACTCCAACATGAGAGAGAGAGTTTTGCCATAACTTGAAACTTGTTCTCTTGAGTAGGGCATAGTTCATTATTCACTAATCAACTGACGGCAAAAGGAAATGTCTTATTACATCTATCTTCATCGACATCACTAAACATACCACATGCTTGTAGCTATTAAGGCGGCTCAGCTTTTAAGTCATCGGTAACTTGCGGTTCTTCGTGCTACCTTTGAAATCGGCTTATCATCATTGCCTGGAAAAAAAGGTCTTGCTTTAATAATTTGAATATCTTGTAAATTTTATACTTGGGAGGCTACAAATAGTATTATTCTATATCCTATCTCCTAAGGACTCTTAAGGATTCCTAAAAAGGATTCACAAATGTCCTTTTGCTCCCCGTCTATGAAATACTTAAAAGTAATGGGCCTTTAAGAAAAATGGTGTCCATAGAAATTAAAATGAATTTGTTTCCACAACATTTTCCCTAAACTTTATTCCAAGTCTTGTGGAAAAAGTTAACACTATGATTCCTTCAAGAATTTATTATTACATTGAATATTACTTGTCAAAAAAATTAAACTGAACTTCCTAATACAGTAAAAAAATTTTCATATTGCTTTTTCTTTTAACAAAATCAAATCCTAAATCATAATAATTTACAGTACATGTACCTGGTAACAACAGCTTCCACATTATCCCAGTTTGAAAAAGGAAATTTAATGTCTTTACCATTCAAATTCAACTCCCACTGAAAAGTCTTAAAACCAGTTTACTTCAAGTTCCTAGATGACAAAAAATAAAGTTCACAGTATATACACCTATAAAACCATATCTTCCTTTACTATTAGACCATAAAATTCTTTGGTGAATCTTTACACAAGTAGCATGAATTTCTATTATTACATATAGACTAATTTGGTCTATACAAACTAGTATTTAAAGTTTAAACGTTGACTTCAGTGCCATCTCAAACACATCTTTAAAATACTTTAGTTTAGAGCGAGTTTATCATCATCATCATCATCTCCTACGCATATTGACGCTGTATTGGTCTGCGGACTGTGGCCAGACGTAGCACGCAGACTGCTAGTGTTCGAGTGCCGACCACACTCGGTTTCACTACGGTGGAATACCCAGAAATCTGGGTCAGCACCCCTTTATTTTATACTAGGCAAGGGGACCCAGCTAGAAGCTCACTTGCCCATTTTTTCATGGGTTCCCAGTCTCTTTCCGCAGGGCTATCCACAGTGTCTTAAATAAGAGCAGCAGTATGCTTTCTAGGTAAGATTTATTTGTATATAAAGGTAATTGAACATAAGGAAATGAGCTTAAATATTACAAGGGGAGAGAGAGGACGCTTCAGGCTGGAATGGGGGACCTCTCACAAGGAGCGTACTAAAAGAGGATCTACAAGAAAATACATTTAATACAGATTTGAAGAAGAAAAAAAAGTAAAATATGACAGGTATACAAAACCAGGAGAGGCATAAATATCTCCAAACAGAACCTCTTAATAGTCAATCCTTACAAATATTCAATCCACATATAAGTACAACCAAAGCCCAACACAACTGTACTGTATATACATTTGGGCAAAACACCAATGCAATTTGAATAAGCTTGAGTTACAATCAAAGGCATTGTAAGACCTTGCACATCTGACCTGTCTCTACATTCTTACCTTTATATCAAAAAGACAAAAAAAGGGATTTTGACGTAGGAATAATCTATTTTTGGGCTCAAGCCATGTCGTCCTGATGGAAGTTCCCTTCGCCCGCTTTCTACTGTATAATATTTCTGCGAGTGATATCACAAGAGAATTATTACTGGGTATCACGTGGTTCCAACCCCCGGAACAACTATCCTAAGATATCGTGTATAAGGAACTTTTTATCCTCAATGCGATACGCCAAAGGGACGGCTAAAGATCGCATACAGCATCAAGACAGAGTTCAGGCTTAATGAAGAACCATACTCTATTGCGGTTTAAGATCCACAAAGAGTGAACAGTCTGGACAAAAACCTCCGACTACCTACTCATCCGTAAGGTTTACTTCTACTAAAGAGTCCACTGCATTAATACCCTAAGAATTCCCCACAGACAGTAATTGCTTGTCCTCACCTAGCACTTTCAGAAGCAGAGGGGAGTCCAAATCGCTCTTGCAACTTATCTTCAATAGGCTTCTTGAAATCTTTGTTTGGCAATCTTCATAAAATAAATTTCTGCTGGGTTGTCACTGAAAAATGAGAAAAATGGGTCATGAGACAAAAAATGATTGAGCTTTCAATAGATTAATAAAAAATTTCAAATGCTTTATAATTATATAGTTTGCCTAGATACAAAAAAATTTAAGATTTTTTTCACACAAACCCAAATTAAGTAGTTTACCTAGATACAAAAATATTTAAGATTATTTCAACACAAACCCAAATTAAGTAGTTTACCTAGATACAAAAATATTTAAGATTTTTTTTCACACAAACCCAAATTAAGTAGTTTACCTAGATACAAAAATATTTAAGATTATTTCAACACAAACCCAAATTAAGTAGTTTACCTAGATACAAAAATATTTAAGATTATTTCAACACAAACCCATTATTATTAGAACGCAAAGGGCCTCGTTAGGTTTTGCCAATCGTCTCTTTTAAATCAATACTTCTACATTCATCACCACCTATTTTACACCCACAATACTCAGCCATATAGGCCTGGGTCTTCCAACTCTTCTAGTGCCTTGAAGAGCCCAGTTGAAAGTTTGGTGAACTCATCTCTGGGGGAGTGCGAAAAGCATGCCCAAACCATCTCTATCTACGCCTCGCCATGATCTCATCCACATATGGCCCTCATGCAATCTCTCAAATAGTTTAATTTCTAATAATGTCATGTCATTTAACAACAATTTTTTTCAAATTATAAAATCTGTTTGATATTGTTTCATTGTTATACCCCAATTCATGTCCAAACAGTTTATTATAAATTTTCTACTCTAGAATAGCATTTCCCACCCCTACCATCAAAGTATGTTTCAATACCACAAAAAACTATGGTCCTTGCACACAATACGCTGATGACACCAATTAAAGGTAGCATCAAGGTATGTTTGACAATACTGCTTAACCCTTTTACCCCCAAAGGACGTACTGGTACGTTTCACAAAACTCATCCCTTTACCCCCATGGGCGTACCGGTACATCCTTGCAAAAAACTGCTATTTAAATCTTTTTTTTTTTTTGCACATTTTTGAAAAATGTTTGAGAAACTTCAGGCATTTTCCAAGAGAATGAGACCAACCTGACCTCTCTATGATGAAAATTAAGGCTGTTAGAGCAATTTAAAAAAAAATATACTGCGAAATTTGCTTGAAAAAAAAATATCCCCTAGGGGTTAAGGGTTAGAAAATTCCAAATAGCCTGGGAATAAAAGGGTTAAGGTCTTCTATTTACACTCTTAATATGACATTCCCTATACAATCATAACTACAAATCGGTTCTTTCTGATCCCAAATGCCTGTATCACTTCTTAAGACTTCATGAGCAAGGTATACATTTCATCAAATAACTTCCTGTTAACTGATCTATTATCAGCAGATCTTATATCTTCAGCTCTTATCAATAACATGGTATCACTTTATTAGAAATTATGAAAACTTAAATCCTATAATTTGTCAGTTGACCTAATATGAAAGGCACACCAACCAGAACCACTTGCGAGATACTCGTTACTACGTACTGACAAACTTCCACAGACAAAGACAAAAATTCTACATATCTCAAGCTGTCTCTTTTATGTCCCCCCAAAACTGAATTTAACTTACAAGTTTTCTATTTAGCTATTGCAAAAATTATTCTTTATCAACAAATGCCATATGAATGATTGAAATCACACAAAAATCAGGCATATCAGAAAGTTCATTCCGACACAAGTTCTTATTTTTTCCACAACGTATTTCATCATTCAAATGGAATAGTTTCTACACGCTGTGCGTCTAAGCTCAAATTTTCTTCACTGCAATGCTTTCAGAATCAATATTTAGGATATATATTTATTATAAAACTTATCAGCTTATTATAGCAAACCAATTCATATATACTAAAATCTAATGATTTTCAAAGTAAGAAATTGTTTCACTCCTAATAAACATCGTTAGATTGGAATAAATAGCCTCCTTAGAGTCCGTTTCTATAGGCCCAAAGAGGGCGGGGGTGCTCATGGAAAGAACCGTCGCTCCTATACCTCCGCAGAGAAATAGCCAATTAGAAGGCAACGGTACGAGTAAACTTAACCCTTTTACCCCCAAAGGACGTACTGGTTCGTTTCACAAAAGCCATCCCTTTACCCCCATGGATGTACCGGTACGTCCTTGCAAAAAAATGCTATAAAGTTTTATTTTTCATATTTTTCATAATTTTTTGAGAAAATTCAGGCATTTCCCAAGAGAATGAGACCAACCTGACCTCTCTATGACAAAAATTAAGGCTGTTAGAGCAATTCTAAAAAAATATACTGCAAAATGTGCTGGGAAAAAAATAACCCCCTGGGGGTTAAGGGTTGGAAATTTCCAAAGAGCCTGGGGGTAAAAGGGTTAATAGTTTAAGCAATCGACGCATCGATTAACGAGCAAGAGTCTACAGCAACCCGAGGGCTGTAACAACAAGTTGATAACCTCAATAGAAAAGAACCGGGATTGAGAACTAACCTATAGAACCTCAAATTGGGAACTAACCTATAGAGTTATCACCCATCTATCCACTCCACACACTGAGAGGGGAATGGGCAAATTGATAGAAAACCAATAATCATATTAGTGGTTATTTCCATGGCGGTGCCTAGAAGAGCTTTCGTAAAAGGGATTCCAAGGCCCAGCATACATAGAGAAGCCTCAGAAGTTGAAGGAGTAAGGCCTTTAGGTTGATCTGTAGTTGAATTCACATACAGTCAATAGAGAACCCACCTTAGGTTAGGTAAGGCAGTCTCAGATATACTGTAGAGGACAGAAAGGCGTGTGCACTAGAGGTACCGGCAGTGCCAGAGGGGTAACGGCATTGCCGTCAGCGTCCTATGTGCCTTAAGGCGCTGGTACAGACATCCACTCCCATAGACTAGTACTAGCCCCGCCCCCAGTAACGGCAATGACATCAGGGGCAATGGTGCCTAGGGGCGGCGGGGATAACCGGCAAGGGTTTCCGCAGAGAACACCTTGCCATAGGCGAAGGCAGTGTCGCCAGTGCGGCACTGCCGTAAGTAGCAATGTATCGCCGGTACAGGTACTATAGGATAGCGTGCCGATAGGTGGTGGCAAAGCCGTTAAGTGTCAGCACTGCTGTCAGTCTGACAGCTTAGCTCCTCAGGGAGAAGCATGCTGGCAGCTGTGGAGGGTCAGATCCCAGAGGGAACCAACGCCCATGGTCAAAAAATGCAAATACACAGCAGCATAATGATAAAATTCATGCAATGTCAGTCCCAGAAAGGCTAGGATATAAAAGACAGGTGACGGCATAGTGTAGCTATACCCATGCGCCATATGAGCATTCCTTAACAATCCCCAGAACAGAGGTGACGATAAGGATGTCAGGCTCAGAAAGAAATCTGGGTTCAATACGAGGGTTATCCCAACAAGGGAGAGTCTCTAGACAGAGACACTCTGGGCTGCCACACCCCGAATCCCAGGAAAGGTTAGAAAGACTCTAAAACAAATGCCACGCCGTTAGAGACGGCAAAGCCAGTATGAAATAAATATAGGATGCCGCAGGTCGATCGAGAAATCTCAGAGGCCAGGAAGTAACGGCAGTGCAGGGAAGTCGGCGCACTGACAAGTTGAGATCACCCTTTGTAAAGGGGGGGCTCCAATGGATTGCCATTACGACGACATGGCTATCTCACCCAAACATAGATTTTTCCTACGCCAATATCCCTTTTTATGGTCTGTTCTCTTTAAAATGCTGTACAGTCTTACCTCTCGACACGAAATAATCTGCTTACGAAATTTTAACAATCCGAAACGAGATGAAGAATTTTACGACTCACATCATGAAAAATGTTTCAGGCAACGAAAGGAGGTACAGTATTTGAGCCTAACAGTGTCTGAGACCAATTCTAAAATTCACGCACTGCCAGCCCATAAACTCGCTGCCATCCTCCAGCACTCCAATTAGTTATCTCCCGACTCAAATGCTAGTTACCACCATAAGATCCTGCTCTCCTATTGGTCAGCATCTACTGTACTGTACCCCATCATGCATCTACGCATTGGTGTTCCTATTTCTTTTCATTTCGGCAGCGGTATCGTAAGCATTGATAGTGTTTGCGATTTCCCTTTCGTAATTATAGCACTGTATTGCGTGTGATATTACGTTAGTTTATCAGCCATGGGTCCCAAGAAAGTTGATGAGGTCCAGAGAACGAAAAGGACGATGCTTTCGATGGAGACGAAGATGGAAATAATCAAGAAATACGAGGCTAGCATGCAAAGTGAGATCGCAAAGGAATATGGCCGAAATCAGTCTACGAAAGGAACGATCCCGAGTCATTTCAGGAAAGTTTTAAGCAAGAAGAAACAAGATTTGGACGATTCTTTTTAAAAGAGGCTTTTGGTACTAACAAGCCTAGTGGAAGATATAAAACGAAAGAAAACTGGTTGCAATTAAGAAAATACGAATTTGAATTTAGAAAATACAAAAAGTAAAGAAAAAAAATTAGAAAAAGGCAAAATACACGAAACTTAATTTCAAGTTTATCGTAAAGTTGTGTTAATATTGTGTGCCATTTATTAATGTGTCTCCTAAAATTAAGTGTTAATGTTTTACTGGCATTATTCTCTTTTGTAAAGTTAAGTGTTTACGTTTTCTGCCACTACTTAAAAGTTTTCCACCGTTTGTCATCCTTCTCTACCGCCAATCCACTTCGCTCTTGGACACCCCCTCACTCCAAATGTAAGGTTCCACATTTTTGTTACTGTATTTTCACCATTTGCTCTAATTATACATTTCTTTTACAGGTAACCAATGGTCCAAATAATTGTAGTCATTCGTTGAGTACTGTATATTGAAGTGTATTCTTTTTGTGGAGAAGACAAACTCCAAAATCAAACCAAATCAAACCAAACAAGACCCCAACGGCGGAGCTTCCCAGCGCCGGCGGAAGAGGGCAATGCCTATCGGGCAGGCAACAAGGCGGGCCTTGACATGACAAGAACCCGGCAGCCCGGTGCTACCAACATCGGAGAAGCCGCCTGTCTCATATGTCTTGAGCCGCAGTGAAAACGATGTGGGCCAAGTGTGTGTGCGTGGCCGTTGCAAAGCCACGAACACCCAAAACAATATACCCAGCTACTGGCATTCTGTCGTTTCCTCCACCCTTCTTCTGATAGGAGGCTGATGGCTAACGACGGAACCCAATACTCGGACACGAGTGGGCGCCGACGACGATTCTTTTTGTAATTGAATGTGGCGTTTTGTTGGTCTGGAACAAATTATGCTATTTACAAGGCGAATGCTTTGTCAAGATATTTTAACACATACAAAACTGATTTGGCTCATTTAACTTTCTTAAACCTAACTTTTCATTGACTATTCTCTTCCTTATTTCCCTAACCTAATGTACCCTGTAGGAGCCCTTGGGCTTATATCAACCTATTTTCCTAACTAGGGTTTGAGCTTAGCTAGTCACAAAAATAACAAACTGTTCCAATTTTGCAAGCTAGAAATTAAAATTTCTTTCAAAATATTTAATACATAATCTATTACAACTTAACTTTGATATTAGAGAATTAAATTGTTTTCTTCCTGTTTAATCAGAACTGTTCTTTAAGGCTTTATCTATTAAAACTTGCTTGAAATCCCATTGGATAGTTTTCATTCTTATCAAACTTGAGATATCTAAAAGAGAAAGGTTGTCACTGGCAACACTAACTCATGATTATAATTTAATAAAGGGATTTTGAAGAGGGAAAAATCTATTTCTGGGCTCGACCTGTGTCGCTCCGTGAAATGCTCCTTAAAGCACCATTTCTAAGGTATAAATACTGCTAAATATACCGGAGAAAAAAGTTGCATCGAATGCCAGGAATATAACCAGCTCGCTCATTCTAATAGTGTCGGTATAGTAACTGGGGCGTGTTAGAACCACTACCAGAGGTCCCTTAACAATTAGTCCTCTCCTTCCTCAATGTCCCCCGATACTACGAGGGTTAAACTTACAATTACTATATAAGCCTTTAACCCTTTAACCCCCAGGCTCTTTGGAAATTTCCAACCCTTAACCCCCAAGGGGTTGTTTTTTCCCCAGCACATTTTGCAGTACAATATATTTTTTTTAAATTGCTCTTACAGCCTTAATTTTTGTCATAGGGAGGTCAGGTTGGTCTCATTCTCTTGGAAAATGCCTGAATTTTCTCAAAAAATTATCAAAAATATGAAAAAAAAAAAATTGATAGCATTTTTTGCAAGGACGTACAGGTACGTCCATGGGGGTAAAGGGATGAGTTTTGTGAAACGTACCAGTACGTCCATGGGGGTAAAAGGGTTAAAATGTTGAAGATATATGCAACTTCAGGAAAATTCCATGACTCAATGGCAATAAAAGCTTAGCAGGTAAAATTAGAAGGTACAGTATCATAAAATGAATGACGATGTGTCGTAGTCCGGGACTGGGACTGGCTACGTCATCTAGTACCCCATACAGCTTTGCTGTATTTCACTTTTCTCTTTTAAAGGGATGGCACTCCTTAGTCTAGCAAATGAAGCAGTACAAACAAATAGCTTTTTAAAATGTAAGCAAGTACTGTATATTGAGAGCTTTGGAGCACTAATGGTATTTTTTTCAACTATTTTTCTTTTTAATGACAGATCCCTTAAACATTGAACTGCAAGAAAATGCGCGCTATCAAAGTAGCGAGTGCTGGAAACTCGCTGTGACCTAGCGCTCGCCCGCCCACCTCCCAAACGCTTAGTGATTGGGTGTTAAACATTGTACAAGACTCCCTTATGAGAATAGGGTCTGTGCACCGAAGCAATGTGGGTAAAAGCACTCTCACTTGCCATGGTTCCAGCCGGAGGTTGGTGAAATTAGCCTTGTGAGCTCCTACAGGAAGGAGGCAAACAAGGCTGAGCTGCGCTACATACTTGGTGCATACTTTAAACAGGTTCTCCTTCGTGAAAGGGAGAAGCCCGAGGCACATGCCAAAAGAACCTGGCTTAAAATCATGATGGTAGGTGCAGGGAAATTAAACAACCTCCATACTTCATCATCGTCTTGCTCTGAAAACGAATCCAGCACATTTCCCGAAGCCCATTTGAGGCAACGATTCAGGCGAAGAGTGCCTCAAGCACAAACGAGGATGGCACTCGTCACCAGATGGTAATACACGGTGCTTTGTATGCTGCGAGCCCTCAGCACGCTGAAAAATCTCGGTCAGGGGGCGCACATCATAGTTGGCGAGCTTAGAAACTTGGCAAGTCAATTTCTGGGTTTTCCTAAGGAGGAGCAACCCACTGGTAGCCCGAAATATTTGAAGACTAGTAGTCCTACACAGACTACAAGTCTTCAAATATTTTGATTGTCAGACGAAGCAGGACGAACGAAGGGTAGAAGAGCAAAAGTAGAGGTTCCTAAGCTAGAGCACAAGAAGCTCTTTTGGTGCATTACCCTTGTAATCTGAAGTGGGAAAACTATAGTCAACCCATGGGGAGGCAGCTCTGCTCTCCTACTGAGCCCTGAACTGCAGAGCCTCCAAAAGCCGTTCCTTAGAGGGGATACCCAGGATCACCAAGAAAGCCGAAAGATGACACAAAATGTCAATGTAGACGTGACTCCCTACAACCGACAGTGGCGCCACTTAACAAGAGAAAATGCATTGTCCTCAAAACTTACAAGACTTTTCTGGGGGGTCAAACCACTATCACTCTTACTCAACCGTTCCCAAGAAGAAACCAACTGAGAAGTCAACGAGGAGGGAATGAGGAATTTGAGCAAGACGTCAGGACCTCATCGCCTTCAGGCCATGGCACATCACAAGGAGACTCCTGCCAGCACGAGTGACCTCTGCACGCAGAGAAAAAGGCGTGAAGATCCGTCTCTGGGCCTAACGTGAAGAGGCAGCAAGGGCGACCTTCCCCACCAGGACAAACCTGCATCATAAAACCTCACGATACACACTTCTGATAGGGAAAAGAAATCAAATTTTTAAGGCAGTTTGTATTTTCATAAATAATGGTTAATGGCACAGAAAGACAAAACTTCTGTTCTCTACAGAGACAAGATTAAAAAGAGACGTCATACCATCGGTTCACGCGTGAGTGTGGTGGCCAGTCTAACACCAGCTAACTAGCGGTGGATGGTTATACCTCGCTAAAAGTTTTCTGGCTAGTTTAAGCTTTCACTGAAATATATAAATAGCAACAGGGTTTGTATTAGGTGCTGGAACAAAGAGAGGCTTCAAGACCTTGAAAAAAATTTGAGTTCCCCTTTATTCTATTTTACTATACCTTTCAAAGATAATGACTGGCAAAGTATCATCTAGGTTATTGCTACGCATGACCCTTACTCCTGATTTTGGCAACTACTGTCCATTACTTTTACTTTGAATACTATTCCATGACATAAATGACCTAACTAGCAAGTAATAATAATATAATAGAAATGTAAAATGATGATTCTTTCACGCAGGGTCAGTCGCTTGAGTCAACATACAAAATCAACGTCCATAACTTACATCACCTAAAGTCCCATCTTACCCATATCCATCCTCCCACATCGATCCGTCTGATCTGCGGATGCCCCACATTCCTCCTCCACATCACTGGCGTGTTCTTGGCTTTCTTCATTGCTTCTCCCTTCCTCTCTTCTTATTACAGGGCCATAAGTACGAGCGCCATCCATCACATTACTGTCCCAATTTGGAGATGGTTTTCTTATATGTTAAAGAAACTGTGAAAACCTGTAATGATAACCATTTGATTAGACTTTGTATCAAAATTGTTGTTCATAATCAAAATTTATTACATACTTTTAATAGGCTAAACACTTTAAACTCTAAAAGTTAAAAGTTTCAGCTCCTAATGTCACTTAGTAATTTCAGCTCTGTCTGAAAACTAACTTTCTTATACTTTATATACAAATTACTATTTTCCCGTAGATATATCAATTTCAATTATATCTGAATTCCAAATTATAATTTTCAGACTTGATTTGTCACATCAACTTGTCTAGTTAATACAGGACTCCAAGTTTAATGTATAGCCTGAAATTTTACTCGTTACCATTCAACTTCAATTGCATATGGTATTGGGTACCCACAATTCAACTGAATATATTTTAGAGAATGATTTTATATCCAGGATGTCTTTACACACTGAAATATGTTTATACAGATGAGATATGGGTCATATTCCAAAATACTTTCTCTGTCAATCCCTTATACTTCAGCTTGTAAGCTTACAAGTTAAAACATTGGAATACTCTCAAAAAAAAGGGATTTTGACAAGGAAAAATCTATTTCTGGGCTCAACCTGTGTTGCTCCGTGAAATGCTCCTTATATCACCATTTCTAAGGTATAAATACTGCTAAATATACCAGAGAAAAAAAGTTTCATGGAATCCCAGGAATATACCCAGCTCGCGCACCCTTATAGAGTGTCGGTATAGTAACTAGGGCGTGTTAGAACCACTATCAGAGGTCCCTTACCAATTAGTCCTCTCCTTCCTCAATATCCCCCGATACTACGAGGGGCCGTTCTACATCCGACTACTGCCTGCTACTACCACGACCACCCAATACTCTTTTACCTGTGTTTCATTTTACAGGTGGCCGTTATTATACATACACCCCAGCTGAAACAAAGATAAAAGAATTAAAGCTTTTTTTTTTTTTTTTTTGACAAAAAATTTGTAAATTTATGCATTCTATTTAGTAGAATAAAAGAACGATATATTGACAAAAAACATCAAATTTTTAACTGTTACTATCTATACCTTTTTTATTATAATACTGGAAATCATATAGAGAATTAACAGTACTGTCCAGGCTATTTGAATTAACAGTACAGTCATTGTTAACAGACGCCCTTTATTTCTGTATATTGATTTTCACATTTTTCACTTATAAATAATTCTGATTTTAATCTTTAAGTGTAAATAAATATAAATATGGCTAGAATATTGTTCCAAATGATTAAAAACAATAAATATAATCAAAATATCATAAAAAACAAGTAAAACAATGCCCTAATCTACACAGACAATCCTAGGGTACACATGACCGAAGAAACATACTTCAGGACAAGTTGCCTCAATATGGCCAGGGTTGTCTAGGGCCAATAGTCCTGGATCCATCCTCCCACGGGCTAAAATATTGTCCCAAATGATAAAAAAAACAATAAAAACAACTAAAACAACAAACAAAACACGTAAAAACCCTGCCCTAATCTACAGACAATCCTAGGGTACACATGACCGTAGAAACATACTTCTTTACCAGCGATGCTAAGCCTAAAAAAGACATTTTTTAAGCCTAATATATATTTTTGGGGGTCATTATTTTAATTATTAAGCCATTATTATTCTATTATATCATATGAGTACAAAATTATTCATAATTTACCTTTAATTTCATATATATGAGACGAAAACTTCACTGAGTCTTGGCTCTTCATTCCTTCAAACGTTTGTTTACATTTATCTCGGGATCCAAAACCCGGAGGAAAAGTTAAAAAGGTTCCAGTTTTTCAATTTATTTTTCATTTTTAAATACTTATCTATGCTATATGAGAGTTTTCACACTTGTTTAAAGAATTATATATAAATTTTAGTTATATTTTTTATTTGTTTTAGGTCTCACTATGTGGAAATACAATACGGAATATAAAATTTTAAGACATATGCTGGCATTTCTTGGGTCATTTTTGTGTATTGTGATGGTTTTCAGTATATTATTATAACTTAATTCATCATGATATGGTAAAATTATTTATGTTAATACTACAAATACTATATCTTATTATAATTATTACTTTATTATAATATTTAACTAAATGTATGCTACATTATATTACTCATACATGAAAGACATTACAATTTTTCATTTCTGGCTGGCATAATTTCATGGCGTTGCTTATTGTTCAATCTCCATTCATATAGTAAAATATAAATTCAACCAAAATAATTATTATTTTTATTAAATGTCCATAATATTATGAATAAATGACCAATAAAAAATTAAAATGCAATATAGCCTACATTGGGAAACATTAATGTTGATACGTATATACATAATCATATAAAAACATATTCGTAGTATAGGGCGAGTTCTGGACGAACCATAGTTTTTTTTTCTTTTAATTCATAAAAATTTCTTTTTAGTGAATTAACCTAACTTTGAAGTGATCACTATAAAGTACAATCATTCAGCCACGTTCTCTCCGAAATTAAAGTCTTGATTTAGTCCAAGTTAATACAATGTAGCCAACATTGGTTTTCCAGTCTTGGGTTGGAGTTCTCTTGCTTGGAGGTTCACTCAGACACATTATTCTATCTTATCTCGCTTAGTTTTCTTTTAAACCAGTTTTTACAGTTAATTCATCCAAGATCTATTTTTATGTTGTGACTGTTCTGAAAATATTTAATTTCAATTGTTCATTACTTCTTGTAGTTTATTTATTTCCTCACTAGACTATTTTTCCGTTGGAGCCCTTGGCTTTATAGCATCCTGCTTTTAAGACATCTATGCTATTCTCTATATCATCTAAGCAGAGTTATCTGTACTATCTATACTGATGTTTAGTATCATAAGTTATTAGAATGAAAATTATAAATAAGTTTCATGTTAATGTTTTTCTTAAATTTGATTGGCAAGTGTGTAGGCCTATATGGATTTAGGGGCATTTGGCCTAACTATTGAGCAAAGAAGAATAGTTTAAAAAAATTTCTAGAAAGCCTAAAGGCTTAATTACTAGTTCTAATTCTTACCAAGATTGAATTTAGAATAAAAAATCTTTCCAGATAAAAATTATACATACATATACCTAGGCACTTCCCCCAATTTTGGGGGATAGCCGACATCAACAAATGAAACAAAACAAAAAAAGGGGACCTCTACTCTCTACGTTCCTCCCAGCCTAACAAGGGACTCAACCGAGTTCAGCTGGTACTGCTAGGGTGCCACAGCCCACCCTCCCCCGTTATCCGCCTAGACATTATAATAAACTGCCAACTGAAATGAAGGACCTAAAGGGAGCAATTGAATTTAAGAAGAAACTAAAGACATTACTTTTCACAAGATCATATGATTTGGAAGATGCTACAATCAAAGAATTGTATAAGTTATAATGAAAATGTTTCGTTAGATGATTAATATGGACCCGCCCGAGAAGTAGTTCACTCGACTTGAGTGGAGGGTTGGATTTAAACCCAAAACAAGTAAACACGTAAGATGAAGCTTCATAATGCTGAGTCCCATACTGCTGCTACCTCCGCGGTCATCTAAGGCATCATCGGAGGCAGCAGCAGCAGCAGGGCCTACCGCAACTGCGTTACAATCGCTCGCCATTCATTCCTATTTCTAGCACGCTCTCTCGCCTCTCTCACATCTATCCTCCTATCACCCAGAGCTTTCTTCACCCCATCCATCCCCAAACTTTGGCCTTCCTCTTGTATTGAGTTAGTTTTCAACACCATAAAGTGACCTACAAAAATGAGACTTACTTTGTGCATTGGCAAATCTGACAGCAAACAGTTCCTGCTTGGGTTCCTCGTCGGCCAAGTCGGCAGGGACCGACCAGACCCAGGCTCTGTCACTGCCGCAGTTTGGCTTAAGCTCCACGAAGGGGGTGATGTAGTGGTTGGCGCGGATTTTCAACGTCTTGTCCCGTCTCATCAGGACTCTGACCTGTGGGTGGAAGAAGATATTAATATATTCTATATGATTGCACGCGACCCGTCACAAACGATTGCTTAATATCTAGATGGATATGCATGCACGCAAGAAGAGATGGAAAGCCCCTGGATACGATGGAATAACTACCCACATGATACTGGCTGAAAATGAAACGTCTCTCGGACTACTTACAAGATTATTTAGTAGAATTTGGCACGAAGAGGCAAAACCTGAAGTGTGTTTGTGAAAAAAAGGAGACCTGAATGATTGCATTAATTAGAGAGGCATTACACTTACGTCAGTTTCAAAAATATAGAGTATGTTTATTCTAAAGAGACTGGAGAAAAGGGTTGATGAAAAACTGAGAGACAAACAAGCAAGATTTAGTCAAGGTAGAAATTTCACCGACCACATTTTCATTTTGAGACGTACACCAATGCATAGAATATCAAAATCCACCTTTGATAGCATTTGTGGACTATGATATCCCCCTCATACAAATCTGTGTTGTATCGTCACTTTATTTAAGGCAGAATCTATTGGGGGACAGGTGATGGGAGGGCATATTTTGAAAAAAATAGCTACAGGTTGGCCTCGTTATAAAGAATACAAATCACTTCCAAATTTGTCATTGTTCTGACTCAAATATAAACCTTACTACCAAGGGTCAGGGCAAAGTTACTGTCCCCCCCCCTCCCGCCATTCATGAGTGGAGAGCCGAAATACGTTATTACTCTCACCGTCTTCTTTTTGCTGTGCTTCAGTATCTTGACATGTGCGGCGGTTCCTCTCTCCTTCCATTCGGCCGGGGTCTCCAGTGTGTTGTAAGGGAACAGCTTGCACCGCCTGCCTGTCGAAGCAAAGATAAGTTACATCCACAGGCTGAATAAGATTTCTTATGAATACAGTACAATCATTAGAAATGATCTAAATGACATCAAGATCCTCAATGTTTTAGCAAGATCAAATAACCCATGACTAACTTATAACATAGGAAATCAATATTCAGTTCTAACATTGTTTGAATACGTTTCTTTAAAGGAGGAGGTTTCTATTTACTTTGTACAGGGTCAGAATTGCCATGAATCGATGAGGCACTCCAATGCAATACTAATGCTTTATTTTTCTAATGACAAGAGCTTTCTCAGTATTTGGTTCGAGTAGTCTTCTTCGTGTACAGGCGTTCCTCGCCTTACGTCGGTCATTGCTTCCACGAGAGGCAACAAGTTGAAAAGCGGTTCGAGCCCAACTTACTCGTCACTGGGCTAAACCGCAAATGATTTTGTTATTTTGAATATAGGGTTAAAAAGAATCTATCTTAGCTTACGAGCAAAATGAATTCTAGTTTTTAATTTAGTACCGAAAAAAAGTCATCTAATTTGACGAATAAATGTGCACCAATACATGTCAATGTTGACTGTACATAGAGGCTTTTTATTTGTGAATGTGGTTTGCTCTAAGATAGTACAAAATAGAAACATTTTCAAGGTTAAATAACAAAAGGCTGGGAGGAACGTAGAGTAGAGGTCCCCTTTTTGTTTTTGTTTCCTTTGTTGATGTCGGCTACCCCCCAAAATTGGGGCAAGTGCCTTGGTATATGTATGTATGTATGTATGTAATAACAAATGAAGCTATTCAAATGATTTGACAATAGTACATTGACCAATATTGACATTCAATATCTTTGTATACATCAGGTATAAAGATGGCTGTGGATCGTCAGCGTCAACAGCTGATTCGTCTGTTATTCGATACGCATTTTAATAGGAAACTAGTCGAGAGTGCATAGAACTCTGGTTCTTTTCTTCAAGGATTAGGTGATAGCGAGCGAAATCATATAAACAATACCCTGTTAACTAACTACATGCGAGCATCATCGTGACACCGTCGGGACCTTTAAAACCGCTAACAAAACCAAAATGAAAACAATTGATAGTTGCAGTTGTTAAAATTGCATCTTGAACTGATAACAGAAAAGTACAAACATGATTTCATTAAGATAACATTGAAAACCAGTTTCTATTCATTTGAGTTTTATGATTTACTGAAAGGCATTTCTTTACAAATATAATTAGCAGAGGAAGAAGAAAGACATCAAATTCAAAAGTCAAAATCATTTGTATTTTTCCTAACTATACAAATCAGTCTTTTAATAGGAGAAGACACCCCCCCCCCAGCCAGAAAGGTCACCGAGCTCCCACTGAAGGAAGAAATGACAACTGACCCTTTATACCCAGTGTGTGTTTTCCTAAAATTTCTGGCGCCTGGATGACCCTTGGAGACACCTCTACTGCCTTGCTTTCTTCCTAAGAGTGCACCAGCTCTCGTCAATGGTCCGTGAAAAGACACCTACTCGTTGACCTAAGTCACGAACAGAAGTATCGTCGTTCGTTAACATTACCGAGAGGTTTGCAAAACTCACTTGGAAAGTTGACTAAGGAAGTTTAACTTGACATATTTGGGTTTGTAACCTAAGGGAAAAAACATCTTGAAACATTTCTCGTTTGTTCTTCCTAAACGAACACAAATCATCATCTTTTAATGGGGGAGACCCCTCCCCCGGAGGAAAAATGTGTACTATCCCGGGGAAATGACAAAACACTATGATCCTGTCCTGGTGTGAAAGCGAGTATTATTGCTAACCTCTTAACGACCTAGTTATGAAGACGACAAGGGAGGTATTAGACTAGGTCACTATCAGGGACTCGCTGACAGTTGAGGAGGAACAACCTATAGCTACCAAAGCTTTATTCAACTGGAATTTCAGTAGAATATTCCCTGAAACGAGACTGGGGACACCTCAATGCAGAGATTGGTCCAAATGATGAGAAATCTTACGAAACACGCGCAAACAACTAACTGAACGAAGGTGCATCCAAGTCAGTGATATAGAATGAAAAAGATCATAAATTAAAGATCCCCAGAGGAAGTTTAATTCAACCCAAAAATGAAATACAAAAGAGAAGGCAATGACTCTGGCTGTCTCTCCTCCTCCATCAGGTTAGTCAAATTATGAAAAGATCATGGGTGAGAGGAGGAGGTATGAAAGCACAAAAGTACAAAACAACACTAACATTGGTTTGTTGAGAATGCTCCACCGTGTAGCATTTAGCAATCAAGTGCATAATAGAGCGACTGCTGCTGCTGCACACCAGGAAGGAGAAGGGCCAGTCGATCCTACTTCTTAGTCCTGACTTGCGTACTCAAGACCATTATCATAGAAGACACATTTCTCATGGGGAAGGTACGCAAGGTGAGAGAAGGGAGGCCGAACCCTTCCGCTTCACAATCCTAAGCGGCCAAACTTCCTTCCTTTTCTGACGAAGCACACCATTCATTGTCTAATGAATGCCAACCTCCTTAGAAATAAAGTCGACATCATAAAGCCACTATGGGGAGGCAATAAAACAGCAAACAGGAGTGCCGCCGTCACTCCGCTACAGTTTCCAGAAAACGGCAGCAAATCCTTCCTTCTGAACATCCCTTGGACACGACCAACAGCCAATACATTTGTCTAAAGGAAACAGCATATGATCAAAACAGCCACGTAAGGATGTTCAAAGTCAAAATGAACTATCCGGGCACCGAAAATAAAAGTGGAAGCTAACGACACATCGTTACATCTTAATACAAGAATCCAACTTCTCTCAAAGCATACTCATATTAAAGATGAAATGTTTGTATTAGTTTACGAATGGAAAATCATTCTATTGAAGTCATTCAAAAGAAAATTAAGTGTCAAAACTCTTAACATAAACTTATGTAGCATCTTCATGTGTGTGAGTTTCACACAGCATGTCTTCAATTATGTAATGACTTCTTTGTACATGTAATTAAAGTTGTCATTCTGAAAAGACCAAAAAAAAAAAAAAAAAAAAAATGTAATTGCTCACAGCCTCACCATCTCGTCCTCCTCTTCCTCGTTTGTCTTGACCTGAATTTCCGGCAGGGAAACGACCAGCTCGAAGTAAGGGTCGTGCTCGGCGTCTGCTGAGGCCCCGCCTCCGCCTCCCCCATCCTTGGAGACTGTGCTGGTATTCGCAACGGCAGTGCTGCCCTCGGGGTCAGTCTGGAAAAGTATATAAATTAATAAACGAGAGAGAGAGAGAGAGAGAGAGAGAGAGAGAGAGAGAGAGAGAGAGAGAGAGAGAGAGAGAGAGAGACATTAAGCAAATAGATAGAAGAAACACAAAGCATGGAATTATAACTCATGTACACACACACACACAGTCTCCTGTTGATACAAAAACTAGCTCAAAAACAATATATAAGAAATGGTAAAATAATTGAAAATTGATCTAACATTAAAGTACATGGAAAAAATCAACCCAAGACATTTGGTATTCTGAGCCTCGCTTTGTATTTCTCACATCTGAAACTTTACGAAGCTGGTGACAACAATTTGTGATTTCATAACTGTACAAACCAGAGTTCTTGAATGCGAGTACAGTACAGTACAGCTTTGGCAAAGATGGAACGACCGCTGAAAACTAACCAAGTACAGTAGCTACGACTAGTGAGGACATGCAAACAATTTGCCAAAGCCAAGACTAGCGGAAAGACTGGAGGCTCCAGCGATAGATCTCTGTCCTACGCACGCCTCGAAGGCGTACGGGGAACGCACAAGATCCTCACGAGTACACACATTGACTACAATGAAGAAAGGTCTATGAGGAGCTTCTATCAGCAGAGAAAGATGAGAAAATCTGAAGGTAGATTAATTGGAGAAGTAACAATTGCCAAACATGGTCCGCTTTTTTCCTGGTAGACAGACAGCTGTAGAGGAACCTTAGCAGGTATCCAGACATCTGTACATTGGCTTACGATGGACCACCTCGGTCATTCCAAGTCCGTTTCAAATATAAGCCTGATTAGTGGGGGAAGAAGTCAGCATGAGTAAGTCGATTGATATGGAGACGGATTGGCTTTTTTCTTCATCAGCATTTGGAAAGGAAAACTCTCCCTTTGAGCAATTCCCTTTGCAGTTTGGTACACAGCACATAATAGACATTAGCCTGGATTCCAAAAACAGTCTAATTTTCTGGAACAACAGCAGAAAACTGTGAAGAAATAGAGCCCGACCCCTTTACTCACAGCCTATAGTAGCAATGTGAAAGCACTACACGTGTCACGTGGGACCTTTCTTACCCCCCAAATGACGCGGCCTTGCAAATTCTCTGATGACTTGACGATTCAAGAAGCAGAAGGGAGCGAAGGCATCATACGCATTAAGACCGTCACTGAACAACGCCGTCTCAGAGGACCTGGAACGAGGGGGTTGGGGGTTGGGGGTTGGGGGGATCAAAAGGCAGCGGCAGCAGCAGCAGAGATTCCTGTAACGCAGCAGCAGCAGTTTTTCCAAAGAGGAACGAACTCTCTGAGTAGCAGCAGCAGCAGCTTGCTGATGCAATAGCAGCCTCGATGGAAAACACTGCTGCTGCCATGTGTGTGTGTGTATGAGGTTAAGTGGCTGAAGGAGGACTTTTATCATCCAATTGACCACAGCCCCTAGATCAAGTCAAAAGGAGGAGAGTGGTCCATCTCGACCATAAAGCAACTGCTGCTGCTTCTCTCGTAGGAAACCAGGACTAGCTAGTCATTATGACCCTTACAAAGACCTATTCCATTCCAATGGGACCAATAAAACTTGAACCCTTTTGGTCCTCCTATAACAAAGAATATTTGACTATTTGTGGGTGACTACCCTTACCAATTCGCCTCAATTTGTGAGCTGTTCATTATTCAAAATGGGAAGAAAGATGACATAAACAAATATTCTCAACAGATCATGTGAAAATGAACAAACAAAATATTTTTTTTCTAAAGTTTTCAAATAAGAAATCAACATCAACCATTGTTCTATGGCCTTGGGTTGTGCCATAGCCCCTGTACCATGGTCTTCCACTGTCTTGGGTTGGAGTTCTCTTACTTGAGGATACACTCAGGCACACACACCATTCTTTCTTATTTCTCTTCCTCTTGTTTTTTAAAGTTTACATAGCTTATATAGGAGATATTTATGTTGTTACTGTTCTTAAAATAGTCTATTTATTATTATTATTATTATTAAATGATAAGCATTCCTCACTGGGCTATTTTCCCTGTTGGAGCCTCCAGGCTTATAGCATCCTGCTTTTTCAACTCGTGTTGTAGTTTAGCAAGTAATAATAATAATAATAATAATAATAATAATAATAATACTACAGTGTAAATAGCGTAGCCATTTGTATATAGTGTCAGAAGAACAAACTTGACCCACAAACAGCTTGGTGGAACCTACCCTCTGTACTTGTATGCTTTCGATGGAATTCTGTCTAGAAAACTCCCGAGACCTGAAACCAACTCAAGCCAAGCCTGACTACAGTATTTCAAGTCTTAAGTGTTTCCCAACTCAAGTCTTAATGAACAATAATCAGTAATAATGTATCAATAAATGCCCTAACACTCTGAAGAACCAATGACCTTCATGTATCTATACATAATTGATTCAGATCTATATATATTGCAATTTTCACTTTCTTTCATGATTCACTCATTTATTAGTGACTGTACAAAACATTAACCTAAGGTAACGACGTAAGCCGGGCTATCAATGCACAGTACTTTACACGACTGCTTCTGCAGCAGAGTAACGGCAACTATAACAACAAACAACAAAGAATACTAAAGCGTTCCAGCATTCATTCATTTCAGCTATCGATAATACTCCCTTCCATTGCCAACTGCAAGAACAAGAACCACTCAACTCCAGTTTAAGAAGAACAGTGTCAATGAACCTCCAAGTGACATACAGACACTGTAAATGACTCATTTAAAGATACCATTACCTTCTACAAGTAACAAAAGTCATCACCTTTTTATATTATTTTTG
>NW_027171802.1:120000-122877 GCF_036898095.1 Palaemon carinicauda | reverse complement strand
TAAACTTACTCCTGATTGGCATAGCCTAACCCAATCTAAATACTGACTGACGTCACCTACCATACCTAACTTAACCTAGGCACACTATTAACCTGACTGTGAAGACTTAAAAAAATCCATCCAGCCCTAAATGACTGACACAAATTTACACTAAAATACACAAATATTCATAGTTATTATCACCATAAAATTAAACCATATTCAATAAAGGCTTCATGAAACCTCATTACCATATTAATTAGAGCACAATGAGGTGAGCCAAATTGTATGCTGTTTGAGGTCAAATGACACATTAGCATATTGTAACGCCTCAATGCATATGTTTAAATGTCTTGGGGAATTATTCATTTGGGTTATTCAGCATGCTATGGTGATTATGTGTTTGAGATCTAGTATATAGATTATGTAACTCCAACAGAGAGAGAGAGAGAGAGAGAGAGAGAGAGAGAGAGAGAGAGAGAGAGAGAGAGAGAGATCAAAGGTTTCTAATGATTATATATGCGTATTATTACTGTATATCGCTTTCCGAGTGAGGATATCTTTACGTGGTGAAATTGTTTACGTAAAGTCATGATCAGCACAGCTGTACTAGTCACCCTATACTAGATTGGTTTGCTGTGAGTGATCAGATGAAAATCTCATACCATCACTAATCCCAACTGGCTAGCGTGGAGATGAAAACTGGTCAAACCCCAGACATGAATAAAGACATGACTAAGGCATTTTCTTTCACTGGACTAGAAAAGGCTGTATTTGTTGTTGTTTTTGTTGTTGTTGTTGATTTTGTTGTTGTTGTTGTTGTGGTTTTTGTTGTTGTTGTTGTTGTTGTGGTTTTTGTTATTGTTGTTGTTGTTGTTGTGGTTTTTGTTGTTGTTGTTGTAGTTATTGTTGTATTATTATATGTCTTTTACTTGATTGGATTTGAGGTGGAACATTGACTTAAAGTAACCAAATAAGTCTCAGAAAAAATCACATAATACATATATTATTATTATTATTATTATTATTATTATTATTATTATTATTATTATTATTATTATTATTATTACTAGCTAAGCTGCAACCCTAGTTGAAAAAACAAAATAATATAAGCCCAAGAGCTCCAACAGGGAAAAATAGCCCAGTTAGTAAAGGAAATAATGAAATAAATAAACGATATGAGATGTAATGAACAATTGAAATGAAATATTTTAAAAACAGTAACAACAAAACAGATATTTCATATTCAAACTGTAAAAAGAATTATGTCAGTCTATTCAACATATAAACATTTTGCTCCAAGTTTGAACTTTTTCGTATACCAGCAAACGAAAAGACAAATATAAAAGGAAAAAAAAAGAAAAATAAATAAGTGGAAAATGTGTAGCCTTGTACCCGAGATACCTAATGCTTTTAACCTTATAAGTTCTTAGTTGAATATATTCATTAAGAACTGCATATAAACAGCGTAATCGTTCTAAAAGACTATTAGTGGCATGAAGTATGTAATCGTCGAAATGTGTTGATAATGAATTGAGAAAACAATTAAGATAATTGGAGTCGTCTGCTGTGGATGGGATTAGCTGTTGGTTATTGGTTAAGTATCTCTGTCTGACTGTCTCTCTCTGTCTGTCTGTCTGTCTGTCTGTCTGTCTCTCTCTCTATATGTATACACACACACAAACACACACATACACACGCACATATATATGAAGTATATATATGTGTATATATATGCTTACACACACACACACACACACATATATATATATATATATATATATATATATATATATATATATATATATATGTATATATACATACATACATATATATATACATATATATATAAATATATATATATATAGATATATATATATATATATATATATATTATATATATGTATATATATATATTATATATATATATATATATATATATATATATATATATATATAAATGCATATATATATGTACCAAATAAATAGATACACACACACACACACATATATATATATATATATATATATATATATATATATATATATATACACATACATATATATGACAGGTGCAAATCCATAAACACGCAATATCTATTGCTTGCAAAAACCGAATTTATCGCTGGACTAAGTTTCGCCAGAAAATGCATATTCTAAGTTTTGCAATATTGCCGAAGCTATAACTTTTTTGATGTTTGCAGCTGAGAGTGAGAAATCTTCTTCTTCTTCTTCTTCTTCTTCTTCTTCTTCTTCTTCTTCTTCTTCTTCTTCTTCTTCTTCTTCTTCTCTTCCTCAAGATTCAGATCCAAATTCCCTTATTCTATTCCCTTAATTGGAAAATTCTGACAGGGAAGTTTATTTGTCTCTTAGAGGAAATTCGAGAATTGTGTCTTTAATGGGAAATAGTTTTTTTACCTTCTTATGCTAAGTGTGGTTTATTTAATGGCCTTTGTCGACAATACATTTTGATATTTGGGTAATGAAGTTATTTTAGGTCATTATAAGAAAATATTATATATTTTGCCTTTACTAAATATTGATATCATTAGAATTTTCTTATGAGGTTTTCTAATAAAGTATATTTTACTGGATTATTATTATTATTATTATTATTATTATTATTATTATTATTATTATTATTAGTATCGCATTATCGTAATGTTTTTGTTATTGCTATGGTTATTGTTATTGCTATTATTATGAACTAAAAATATTAAAAAAGAAATCAGCTTAAAATACTAAACAAAAAAGTTTATACTTTCTGATAAACAATTCTGTTTTCACGAAAGTATAATAATTCGTAAAAAAAACAATTTATGGTAACTATGTAAACTCAAACCAAGCTGGGACAACGAAAGTCCCAAAACTCCACCTGTTACTAAATGCTTAATTAAT
>NW_027171802.1:97500-107500 GCF_036898095.1 Palaemon carinicauda | reverse complement strand
AATAATAATAATAATAATAATAATAATAATAATAATAATAATAATCATGCAATTTTTTTTTGTATCGAAGTTTACCATACGAACTTTTCTTATATTTAATTGTGGCTGGAAAATTATATTTTGCAAGCTATCCAATTCTTAAGAATTAGTTATATATTATGTATATATATATATATATATATATATATATATATATATATATATATATATATATATTTGGGCTCAAGCCATGTCGTCCTGATGGAAGTTCCTATAGGGTAGCTTCCTAGGGTATATTACAACTACGGCGATATTCCCAGAGAATTTACCTTAAGGTACCAGAATTCTAACTCCTGGAGCGAGTCCCCCTCGTGAAAGGGATATCGGGACATATCAGAGGACGTATTCTAGACACGTCACATGGCAATCTACATCCTGGACAGAGATTTCGTCTCGTAGGAGGTGATTGACGAGATACGAATTCGGGAAAGAAAAAGGGGAGCCGCTCCCAAGGCTTCCCTATCCCCCGATTTGTATGCGTGCCTGGCGCCAATCCTGGCGCCATCTGTATTCCTTTTTGCGTAGCTTAACAACTCGGTGTTTTTTCCTGTTTTTCTCGCAAATCTTGGATTTATTCGGCTTTTCATTGCTTCTCCGTCTTCGTTGGCCTCTGATAAGTTGAGTATAGTGTCTGTTATGTATAAATGTAGGCTCTTGGTAAAATTTTGAGTGATTAATAGGATTAATCTTTGATACAAGAGCCGTAGCCTACCAGAGGTGTCCTGGACACTGTCGCTCGCTAGGTATAAATTAGTTAGTCAGAGCGACATTCCTGGTTGTTTTGCTTTAATAAATTTTAGCTATTTAGCTTTACATAGGATTTCCTTTCGTGCTTAGTATTATTTGGCGAAGTATTCGCCATTCCGGCCTACGCTAGGCCATGTAGCCTAGTCGTTTGGTCCTAGTACTTCATGCATGATTTTGGTTTTTCCGAGTGTAATTAAAATTTTATTGAAGCTTTAGGCTATATTTTATACATTTTAGACTGTGTGGAATATTTCCAAGATTGTATACGTGTGAGTTTCGGTGAATTAGGTAATCGATTCTCTTGGTGCCTAGGCTAATTGCTTATGGAGCCTTAGTATACTTTATCATACTCCACGGTTGCTTTCTTTTCTTCGGAGAAGGTATGCAATCCCTTTCCCTCTGTTTAAGCCTTGGGCTTATCCCTAAGTGGTTTTTTCCGAATTTATTTTCGATAAAACTATACTAGGGTGTTACTGTACCTTCCTGTTCCTGTAGTTATGGTTCAAGAGGGACAGAACAACAAAGTTTTTAGTCTGAGTCTGTGTTGTCTGGCTTGGGGCAGAGTCCCCCTCGCTGACCTAACACATACAAAGGGAGCTTAGCTCCCTTAGGTCACTACCGAAGGTTTCTGTAGTTATGATTCCTTCTTTTGTGATCTACCAGACTAGTCCTGTTGCTGTTCTCGGGGGAGGATAAGTTCTTCCCTTGGGAGTAGCAACGCCTTCCTTGCTTTGGTGCTCTGGAAGCTGGCAAGTATTGCTGGCCTTTCCCCTTAGATCTCCCTTAGGCTAAGATAAGTTTCTTGGCTGCGGGTGATCTGTCACTAAAGCAAGGTTGGCAGGACCCTCTTGTCCCTTCCCCCTCTATCTCCGTAATGGCCTAGCCATTACTGTACTGTACCTTGCCGGACGGCAGAGCTGGCCGGTAGGGGTCTTACTGTACTGTATGTCGTTCTACTTCTGGACCTAGTATAGGTTGGGATGTGGAATTGACTCAGCCCATTGCCGGCCGGCAGAGCTGCTGGCCGGCAAGGGTCTTATGTTTTCGAGTGCTGCCCGGACCTCTCTTGGTCCCTCATCCATGCCTGCCGGCAGAGCCGGACGGCATTGGTCAAGGAAGCCTGAATTAGTTTCTCCCCTTCCTTATATGCACTCTTTCGGTTGCCGGGCTTGGAGGTTGTGTACACTCTTATCCCGGCATCCATTCTATTTTTCTTCTAGTGCTGTACCTGTCCCGGCTGCCGGCCTATGAGGCCGGCAGCCGGGCAGGTGTAGTCTTCTGGTTCTTTTGCTGCCGGCTGGCATCGGTCTTGTACCTTTGCCGGCCGGCTTATGTCAGTCCTTGTCTGCCGGTCACCAAGAGTGTGGCCGGCAGCTGGGTACTACCTTGTGTAGTTGCTGGCCGGCAGCCATTGCCGGCCAACACTGGCTGTTACCGGCCGGCAGTTGCTGCCGACCGGCACAGGCATTTGAACCAGAGTGCTGCCGCCCTATAGCTGTTAAGTAGTATACTTTAAAGCTAGCTGTGGTGTGTGCCGGCCGGCAAAGGCAGGCCGGCACACATCCCCCTATACTGTACTAGTATTCTTCTGTATAGCATATACAGTAAGAAGAAAACTATAGTAAGGGTTTTGGTACAGCACTGTATCTTCTAACACTATTGAGTTTTCTTGCACACCCCTTTGCTGTTGCCCTCAGATAGGAAGCTGAGTTCTTCCCTGTCTATTATCCAGGATTTTAAAATCATTGCTTAGGTGTGAGCTCCACCTGTATCCTCTGGAAACCTTGCATTGGTTACTCTAGAAGAGATAAACCATTTTTGATTTTATTATCTGGAAGGCTACAACAATGGGTTGTGAGGGAAACACAAGTGTGTGTCTTTCCTTTCTGAATTGTTATGCTATACTATGCATATCCAGTGATACATAGTTCACTTGATACTCATGGAAATTTCTTCTCTTTACAGAAGAACACTCCGAAGTGGGGAAGTGCTTACTGCAATGTCAGCAGCAAGAACCTCTGCGGACATGAGTTTTGTAGGAGACACGCAGCATACGCTGTCTCCAAGGATGATCTCCGGTATTGGGACCCTCAGGTATGTACTGTGTGCACTAACCTGATTAATGAGACAATTAAATAGCTAGGAAGAAGCTTCGTACCTGGGTAAGGGGCTTCCAAAAGAACACTTCTGGCCCTTATCTTCCAAGTGAGAAGATGAGGGCGTATCCTTTCCCTAAGGCATCAGCTGATGCAGTGATTCCCCAGCCTCAAGAGGAGATCCCCTAAGTTCAGATCCAGGTGGATGCTGAAGTCGCGGTCGCGATGCAAGACATCCAGCTAGATGACAGGATGTCTGATGTGGACGGGTGTCAGGAGGAAGACCTCCTGGCAGAAGCCCAGGATGAAGTTCAAGCCCCTCTACATCGGCCGGTCTCCCAGTAGAGCTGGGACAGGCCCTCTCTTCTATTGTTGGAATGATCCAACAAATGCAGAAGGAGAATCAGGAGAAGGCGGCTGCAATGGAACTGCGAATGCAGTGCCTTGCAGAATCACATGGGCCCCAGAAAAAGCTCAATGTGAAAGACCTTCCCTTGTGCTCAGATGCTAACCCATGGAGGTATGCTAAGCACATGCCGATGACAACTGGAAAGATCGTCATCTCGGATAAGCTGGGCTCAGTTCCCCTGGAGGGTGGAATTCTGGCCCAGCAAGGCATCATATCCGGACTGTTATGTCCGGCTGAGGAAGGAACCAGCTTCAAAGGAGGAGACAGAGCCGAAGGAGGTCATAGTGATGGACCATGCTAAGGCTCAAGCTCTAATTTCATCCTCGATGAAAGAGAGGGGCTTCTCTAACTCAAAGGTAGCTGCATTGAATAGGAAGCTCCCTTCCTTTGTGTCCTCGCTTACTAGAGCCTTCCCCTTTTTACAGAAAAGGTTTCTGGCTGTACTAAAAGCAATCGAGGCCGGCAAGTCTTGCCCCTCCCTAGAGGAGTGTAAACCCTTGTCGCTGGCCCTGCCTATGGACCACAAAGACTGTAAGAACGTCCATCTTACGTTCTCAGTGGGAAAGTTGGAGGCTGATATTGCCGGACGTCAGTTCGGCAAGGACCCCCCTAAGCTGTCTGACTTTCTTTTGCGAAGTGAGTTCGATACAAAAGAAAGACTGACTGCCTCAATGTCTCTTCAGACTACTCTTGAGACGATGGCAAGTGACCCCAAGGTCCATGAAATGTTCATGGTAGTGGCCAAGCCTCATCTGGCCACAGTGACGAAGGACCTTTATGGCTTCGTCAAGGCAAGGAGAGCTTGTAGGGAGTTCGTGTTTACCTCGGCTACGGTGAGGCACGAGCTAAAGAAACTAATCTCCTCCAACATTTGGGGAAAAGACCCTTTTTCCCTACCGACTTGGTCAAAGAAGCTGTTGGTAAAGCCGCCTTGGAGAATAGAAACCTTCTCCAGAAGTGGGGCCTGGCTATCAAAAGAAAGTCTTCCCCGGATGAGGGTTCTCAACCAAAGAAGAAGACTATGAGGACTAGGCTACCGTCTCGGCCAGCCAAGCCTCTTAGACAGCAACAGCAACTGCAATTGCCATTGCCCCCAGTGCCCCAGATCGTGGCACAAACCCCGACCACCTTTCAGTGGGTACCCCAGGCCGTGTCGACACAGTCCACGGCATTCACCCCAGCGTTCGAAGGGCAGTCTACTTCCTTTCGAGCAAAGCCTAGAGGAGCAGCCAGAGGCTCGTCTAGACACCCCTCAAGGGGAAGGGGACTCAGGGGTGGTCATGGTCAGGAAGGCAAGACCTCAGGACGGCAGTCCAAGCGAGGTGATACCGGTAGGAGGGAGACTTCTGAAATTTCGGGATCGGTGGACCTTCGATCACTGGGCCCACAGCCTACTCAAGAATGGACTGGGCAGGAGCTGGTACAGCACTCCACCCCCGTGCCTTCGGTTTTTCCAACACTCCACCCCCGTTATGGAGGAGTACGTTCAAGAACTGTTGGAGATAAAGGGTGAAGCCCATCAATTTCTAAGGGAGGCTGTTTTGTGTTCCCAAGAAAGACTCGGAAAAGCTCAGAGTCATTCTGGACTTGTCGCCACTTAACAAGTTCATAGTGAATTGCAAAAGCAAAATGCTAACACTGCAACACATAAGGACCTTACTGCCCAGGAGGGCATATTCCGTCTCTATAGACTTGTCAGACGCCTACTGGCACATTCCAATTAGCCATCGACTCTCCCCCTACCTAGGGTTCAGGCTACAACGAAGACTATACGCCTTCGGAGCCATGCCATTCGGGCTAAACATAGCCCCAAGGATTTTTACGAAGCTTGCAAGCGTAGCTCTCAAACAATTTCGCCTAAAGGGAATTCAGGTAGTAGCCTACCTGGACGACTGGTTGGTGTGGGCAGCATCCGAGACAGAATGTTTGCAAGCTTCCAGTCAAGTGATCCAGTTCCTAGAGTACCTAGGCTTCAAGATCAACAGAAAAAGTCTCGACTTTCTCCATCTCAAAAGTTCCAGTGGCTGAGAATCCACTGGGACCTTTTGTCACACCGTTTCTCCACCTCGGCGAAGAAAAGGAAGGAGATAGCGGGTTCTGTCAAGAGACTTCAAGATTCCGAAAGGATATCAAGACACGAGCAGGAGAGAGTACTGCGCTCTCTCCAGTTTGCTTCGGTGACAGACCCAGTGCTAAGAGCACAGCTAAAGGATGCAATCGGAGTTTGGAGAAGTTATGCATCAAACGCGTGAAGAGATCTGAGAAGACCAGCCGCTTCGGCTAAGTACTCTTCTCAGGCCTTGGTCCCAAGCCAGACATCTAAAGAAGTCAGGTTCTTCTTCAGCCACCTCCCCCGTCGGTGACGATTCACTCAGACGCCTCGAAGGAGGGATGGGGAGGTCACTCTCATCGGAAAAAAGTCCAGGGGACTTGGTCCAGGCTATTCAAGACCTTTCACATAAAACTTTCTAGAAGCTAGGGCAGTGCTCCTTACCTTAAAGAAAGTCTCCCTGCGTCATTCGATCCACATAAGGTGGTGATTGACAGCGAGGTAGTTGTGAGATACTTGAATCGACAAGGATCGAGGTCACCACCTCTCAACCAGGTGATGTTGGCCGTCTTCCGATTGGCGGAAAAGAAGAAGTGGTACCTGTCGGCAGTTCACCTTCAAGGAGTCCGCAATGTGACAGCGGACGCTCTATCCAGGTACACACTGATAGAGTCGGAATGGTCCTTAGACGCAGGATTATTCTTCTTCATTCTGAATCAGTCCCAGAACTGCAGATAGACCTCTTTGCGACGAAAGACAACAAGAAGTTGCCCCTTTACGTGCCCCGTACGAGGACCCCTTAGCGGAAGCAGTGGACGCGATGTCCCTCGACTGGAACAGATGGTCCAAGATTTATCTATTCCCTCCTCACAACCTTCTGTTGAGGGTCCTCAACAAACTGAGATCCTTCAAAGGGTAGCGGCAATAGTGGCCCCCAAGTGGCCGAACAGCGTGTGGTTCCTCCTGGCATTGGAACGGTAGCTGAAGTTTGTACCACTACCAGATCCAGTTCTGACCCAGCGAGCCCAGAAGTCAACTGTCTGCGCTTCATTACAGAAAACCCGGACCCTGCAGCTCATGATTTTCTCTCCCTAGCGGTGAGAAAGCGTTTCGGGATTTCGAAAGCCAGTATAGACTTCCTTGAGGAATATAAGTGCAAATCTACTAGAAGGCAATATGAGTCATCTTGGAGAAAATGGGTGGCCTTTTGTCAAGGCGAAGATTCCGCAGGAGATCTTGACAGACTTCTGCTTATCTTTTTTCCCCACCTCCATGGTCAAGGGTTGGCAGCGAACACGATTTCAGCGTGTAAGTCTGCTTTGACAAGACCCATTCTATATGCCTTCCAGGTCGACCTAGGTAACGAGATCTTTAATAAAGTCCCGAAAGCCTGTGCTAGGCTTAGACCTTCAGCACCTCCAAAGCCCATTTCATGGTCTTTAGACAAGTTCTTCATTTCGCTTCTCTGTTGAGCAATGAAGAGTGTGCGTTAAAGGATTTGACACAAAAAAGTTATTTTCCTATTTTGCACTCGCGTCCGGGGCCAGGGTTAGTGAGATTGTAGCCTCTCGAGAGAGGCAGGTCGTGTTCAGTTCCTGGATGGGGAAGAACTGAACCTGTTTCCGGATCCTACGTTTCTCGCCAAGAATGAGTTACCCACCAACAGGTGGGGTCCCTGGAGAATCTGCCCTCTGAAAGAAGATGCATCTCTATGTCCAGTAGAATGCCTAAAGGTCTATCTTCATAGAACTTCAGACTTCAAGGGTGGTCAACTATTCAGGGGAGAAACATCAGGCTCAAATTTATCTCTGAATCAACTCAGAGCGAAAATCACATATTTTATTCGCAAAGCGGATCCTGACAATACACCCGTAGGTCACGATCCGAGGAAAGTTGCCTCATTCTTAAATTTCTTTAATTGTATGGATTTTGAACATCTCCGTTCATACACTGGCTGGAAGTCTTCCAGAGTGTTCTTTCGCCACTATGCGAAGCAAGTAGAGGAACTAAAAGAGATCTGTGGTAGCAGTGGGTCGCGGTGTTAACCCTACTGTTTAACTCTGCGAGGAACAGTGGTCTTAATTGGGACGATTAATTCCAGGGTGAGTGTGTAGTTACATACTGTACTACAAACTAAGTGAGGGCACTGTGTTGCTCATCCAGACTGTTTCATTTCCGAAGGTGAACCTAGCATAAGTGCAGACATGTGTGCCGAGCGTTTCTAACGCTAATGTCATTGATTTGTAATACAGGCTTTTATGACTTTGATACCTCTGTATCTTAAAAGTGACATCTAATGTTTTTCTTTCAGACAAACAAGCTCTGTTTACTATCATACTTATGCTTATAGTTTTGGGTTATCCTCTTCTTATATATATATATATATATATATATATATATATATATATATATATATATATATATATATATATATATATATATATATAATTGTGGTTAACCTGTCTATTTATTGCCTGTCAATAATCTGGTTCTTGAGAACCTTGCGTCTCCTTCACCTGTGTCAATTTATTGGTATAATTGAGCATTCATTCTATGTACCTTATCTGGGATAATTCTAATAGAATTGTTCCTTTATGCAAGCTATGTTGCATTGGTTTTCCTCCTATGCGGATATAAAACCTTTGTCCAATACAAGTATTGTGCGGAAAACTGGTCGATATTTCATATTGACGAAGTGGTCCTTTACAAACTATGCTTTACTCAATATAGGGCGAGACCACTATATTAGCTTGCCTGGTATTCATACATAGATATATGTACTCTTTGAGACTTTTCCAGAGTCTAGTAGGACTCTTCCCTGTAGGGGGCAGGAAGCTCTAACATAGTTCATAGTTAGTTGAAAAGATGTATAACGGTAACATCTTAGGTCTCTAGGTCTAGTCGACCGGGAAAAAAAATTACCTCCGGGGAGTACGGCACGTTCTGAGAATCCACAGATACAGTAATGCTCTGGTACACTTCCATCAGGACGACATGGCTTGAGCCCAAAAAACGGATTTTGAGCGAAGCGAAAAATCTATTTTTGGGTGAGATGGCCATGTCGTCCTGATGGACCCGCCCTTGCCTTTCTAAGAAAGGGCTGTAGGACCCCTCCCTACATACAGTATCTGTAGCACCTCGTGTACGCTACAAGGAATACAGATGGCGCCAGGATTGGCGCCAGGCACGCATACGAATCGGGGGATAGGGAAGCCTTGGGAGCGGCTCCCCTTTTTCTTTCCCGAATTCGTATCTCGTCAATCACCTCCTACGAGACGAAATCTCTGTCCAGGATGTAGATTGCCATGTGACGTGTCTAGAATACGTCCTCTGATATGTCGCGATATCCCTTTCACGAGGGATACTCGCTCCAGGAGTTAGAATTCTGGTACCTTAAGGTAAATTCTCTGGGAATATCGCCGTAGTTGTAATATACCCTAGGAAGCTACCCTATAGGAACTTCCATCAGGACGACATGGCCATCTCACCCAAAAATAGATTTTTCGCTTCGCTCAAAATCCGTTTTATATATATGTGTATATATATATATATATATATATATATATATATATATATATATGTATATATATATATATATATATATATATATATATTTATATTTATATATATGTATGTATATATATATATATATATATATATATATATATATATATTTATATATATGTATGTATATATGTATATATATATATATATATATATATATATATATATATATATATATATATATATATATATATATATATATATATATATATACACACATATATATATATATATATATATATATATATATATATATGTATATATATATATATATATATATATATATATATATATATATATATACATACATATATATAAATATATATATATATATATATATATATATACATATATATATACATATATACTTATATACATAAATATATATATATATATATATATATATATATATATATATATATACATATATATATATATATACATATATATATATATATATATATATACATATATACTTTTATACATAAATATATATAAATATATATATATATATATATATACATATACATATATATATATATATATATATATATATGTATATATATATATATATATATATATATATATATATATATATATATATATACGTATATATATAAATATATATATGTATATATATATATATATATATATATATATATATATATATTTATATATATATACTTCTATACTTATATACATAAATATATAAATATATATATATATATATATATATATATATATATATATATATACATATATACTTATATACATAAATATATATATATATATATATATATATATATATATATATATATACATATATATATATATATATATATATATACTTATATACATAAATATATATATATATATATATATATATATATATATATATATATATATATATATATATATAGATAGATATATATATATATATATTATGTAGTATCTACTAATTCGCTAATATTTTGTTGATATTTTGTATTAAAGCAATATTTTAAAATGGATTTTGTTGCCTTAGTCTCGAAATATAAAAACCGAACGTGGCTTTGAAAAACATCTCGCTGCGAATTGAGAGCAGTGTTGCCAATT
>NW_027171802.1:77500-80000 GCF_036898095.1 Palaemon carinicauda | reverse complement strand
ATCCTTTTTGTTCGTAAGACGGAACATTTTTTTTTCCCTCGTAGAACGGTCCAAGTTCAGGACATCGCTACGGTCGTTTTTGCCTTAATCTACATAACAAATTTGGCACTTAGGGAAATCCTGCCACTTTCAGCGCAGGACGTTGCAAGTTTTCCTGAAATGAAAAACAGAGGTGCAAGGAAAATGAGGCTTTTCCTGACTGCAGATATATTATAAATCTCTTATGGAATACTTAATAGAATATTTTATAAAGCAATTTAAAGAATGTTTATAATATTTGTATCCTCACTGCTGGGATTTTATAAATGTCTTATAGAATATTTTATAAAGCATTTTAAAGATTCTCTAAACAGTTTCCCTAATACAGATATTTCATGAATTTCATATAGAATACATGATGGAATATTTTATAAAGCATTTTAGAAGAATACTTTTAAAACTTATTTTTTACTGCAGGTATTTTATAAATATCTTATATAATATTTTATAAAGCATTTTAAAGAATGTTACTAAAAAAAATTCCTTACTACAGATATTTCGTAAATTTCTTATAGAAGACTTGATTGACTATTTTAAAAAGAATTTAAAAAAATATTTTTAAACATCGTTTCCGTGCTGCAGGTATTTTATAGATGTCTTATAGAATATTTTATAAAGCATTATAAAAAATGTTTCTGCAAAAATTCGTTCTACAGATATTTCATAAATTTCATATTGAATTCATGATTGGGTATTTTATAAAGCATTTTAAAAGATTATTTTTAAAACTTATTTTTTTTACTGCAGGTATTTTATGAATATCTTATAGAATATTTTATAAAGAATTTTAAATTATGTTTCTAAAAATTGTATCCATACTGCAGGTATTTTATTAATATCTTATAGAATACTCAATATAATATTTCATAAAGTGTTTTACAAAATATTTCCAAAATAAATGTTTTGTATTTTTCATCAGTTTCCAAAAAGAACATTGATAATAAATCCGAGATATTGAAATATGTTTAGTTGCATAACTGAGAATATGTTTATCTATTTGTTTATGATATTTGACAAGGTCAAAAATATATATTTTTTTTAAATCTAGCCTGATTGGTAACGTCTCTGCCTGTTAAACGCCAGACTGGGGTTCGAGTCCCGCTAAGACTTGTTAGTGCCATTAGTGTCTGCAACCTTACCATCCTTGTGAGCTAAGTTTGGGGGGTTTGGGGGAGCCTATAGGTCTATCTGCTGAGTCATCAGCAGCCACTGCCTGGCCCTCCCTGGTCCTAGCTAGGGTGGAGAGGAGGCTTGGGCGCTGATCATATAATATATGGTCAGTCTCTAAGGCATTGTCCTGTTTGACAGGGCAATGTCACTGTCCCTTGCCTTTGCCATTCATGAGCGACCTTTAAACCATTAAGGAAATATTTATATATTTGGAGACACATATAATGTATTTTTCTCTCACTCATAATTGTCGCCTGACGCCAGGTACACTGTAAAAAAAAAACCATAATATTAATCGAGAACTCTCCGTAAAAATCTACTGTTCTCAGCAGTATTGCATTAAAATACAGGCGACCGTAATTTTATCCTACTTTGTTATAATCTTTTACGGGTTGGTGACCGTAATATCACTCCCTTACATTGATATATACGTTTTTAAAACAGTGAAAAATCCTCGAATAAATGTTGCCAGGCATTTACCATTTCTTTAATGCAAATTTTTAAGTGTTTGTGTAAACTTATAGAGAAACAATACTACTTTCTTGAACGTCAACACGAAACTAAATTGCCGGGCATCTGTCTTTCAACCCGAATAGTGGCACTGACTTTGACTTGGTACAATGTATCACTAAACTCCTAAATTGCTGATTAATGGGGGAATCCGGACGACGTCCTGTAATCGCCTGACATTTAAATCTCTTTCAGTGAAGGACGGGATTAATCGTAACTGGTGTTTGCAAGATGAATGCACAAACCGATTTAGTAGGTAGTAGGTTGGCCTGGGCACCAACTGCCCGTTGAAATACTACCGGTAGAGAGTTATGGGGTACTTTGACTGGCCAGACAGTACTACATAGGACCCTTCTCTCTGGTTACGGTTCTTTCCCTTTGCCTACAAAGACACCGAATAGTCTGGCCTATTCTTTACAGATTCTCCTATGTCCGCATACACCTGACAACACTGAGATTGCCAAAATATTCGTCTTCCCCCAAGGGGTTAACTACTGCACTGTAATTGTTCAGTGGCTACTTTCCTCTTGGTAAGGGTAGAAGAGACTCTTCAGCTATGGTAAGCAGCTCTTCCTCTTGTTTTGTTAAAGTTTTTTTTTTTTTTATAGTTTTTATAGGAAATATTTTTTTTTTAATGTTACTATACTTAAAATATTTTACTTTTCTTTATTTCCTTTCCTCACTGGGCTATTTTCCCTGTTGGAGCCCCTGGGCTTATAGCATCCTGCTTTTCCAACTATGGTTTCAGCTTAGCATTTAATAATAATAATAATAATTATAA
>NW_027171802.1:67500-70000 GCF_036898095.1 Palaemon carinicauda | reverse complement strand
TTGCGAGTCTGTGCAAATCTGCCTAACTAAAAAGAATTGACTATAGAACCTTATGAGCCTTTTCCATTTAGTTAAATAGACGTAAATATATTGTTATTCATTCAATAGAAATTTAGGATTTCCATATTTCAAAATAATTTAATGTCCATTTGCTTTTTTATATCAGCACCAAAAAAATTTGAAAGCTGGTGCTATTTATTACATAATTTCAATTTCAAAGAAAAAGTTAATGTTAATCTAGGAAAATCCAAATCAATGGTAAAAAGAAACCCTCTTTGAAAGAAATATTTCTATTACAAGGCAATTAATGCACATCTTTACGTTAGATATTCACTTTTGTATATATATATATATATATATATATATATATATATATATATATATATATATATATATATATATATATATATATATATATTAATATATAAAGTGTGTGTGTGTGTGTTTGTGTTTGTATTTCTCCTTATACTTATGCTAGTCAATGCAAATGAAATTAAAAACTCCAAAATCAAAGCAATTATTGATTGATTAAATAACGTTAAAGAAATATTAAAGCAATATTGAACTTTCTATGGAGTTATGCTTAATATATAACAAAGAAAAAAAATATTGTTAGAACAACCATTTTACTTATTGACAAAATTGGATTGTTAACTATTCGAGTCGTTAACCATCGATTTGGGTAGTTTGTGATCACGTCATACCCTTCCTCAGGTATCTCTAGGCTGGAATGTTTTAGAACATATTTACGTTCAAAAAGGCCTCACTGAGGCCATCTATTGGCATCATTTAGAGTTATGGTAGTGTTTGGTCACTCGAAAGGAAATTTTACCAAGATTTTCCGGGAGTAACCACTAAACTAAAGTAAATGATTAAGAATGAGATATTATGGATGGAATTATAAAATATTTATTAATATTCGTTAAACTATAACGTATGATTCTATAAAATCAGTTTCTATGTGAATAGAACGACTTAGGTTGACGTCACTGGGAAGTAACCAAACGTACCAACGTAATGTGAAAGTTTTCAATTTTTTACACGAAATAGTAATTATTAAAGAGTCAGTTGAATGATTTAAATAACAGGTTTTATATTTATTTTCAAGTATGGACTTCATAAGCATACATAAATGAGATTAAAAAACTTCAATTACCTTATTGAAATAGTTAACGTTGGCAATCACAAATTTCCCATGGATTCGTGAGTGGACTAAAATGTTCTTTTGATATTTTATCTATTCGGCCAAATACTCAAAGCTGAGAAAAAGCCATTGAAATAAAATTCACTTGACTGTGATTGAGATGTTAATGGTTTCAGTGTCACTTGCTAAGATATATCTAAAAGTAAGAAACTAAAAGTTCAAGTTATTGTTTGCTTCTTTATAACCTAATGGAACGACGATGATTTAACTCCATTTTAACTAAATTCAAAGTATTTCTCGAAGGAAAGCATACATGTACACAGAAGGTCTTATAGGATATATATAAACAATAATCGAGTCATCATTGTATTAGATTAACTATAGATAAATGTATCATTATTATTATTATTATTATTATTATTATTATTATTATTATTATAGAGGTCAGGATGCCTGAAAACTTTATATCAATCAATTATTATTATTATTATTATTATTATTATTATTATTATTATTATTATCATAAGCTAAATAATAACATTAGTTAGAAAAGCAAGATGCTATGAGCCCAAGGGCCCCAACAGGGAAAAATAGCCGAGTGAGGAAAGGAAATAAGGAATAGTAGGTTTGCCAGGGCACCAGCCACCCGTTAAGATACTACTGCTCGAGAGTCATTGGATCCTTTGAATGTCCACACAGTACTACATTAGATCCCTTTCTCTGGTTACAGCTCATTTTTCCTTTGCCTACACATACACCGAATAATCTGGCCGATTCTTTCCACATTCTCCTTTGTCCGCATACACCTGATAACACTTGAGATTACCAAACAATTCTTCACCCAAAAGGGGTTAACTACTGCACTGTAATTTTTTAGTGGCTGATTTCTACTTGGCAAGGGTAAAAGAGGCTCTCTAGCTATGGTAAACAGCTCCCGTAAGAGAAGGACATTTCAAAATCAAACCATTGTTCTTTAGTCTTGGGTAGTGCCATAGCCTCTGTACCATGGTCTTCCACTGTTTGGGTTGGAGTTCTCTTGCTTGAGGGTACGGTACACTCATGCTCATTATTCTATCATATTTACTCTTTCTTTCCTATTTTGAAATTTCTAGTTTATATATGAAAGGATTATATTTATATTGTTACCCTTCTGAGGCTCTTTTATTTTTATTGTTCATTACTTATAGTTTATCCATTTTTTATTCCCTTTCCTCACCGGGCTCTTTTCCCTGTTGGATCCCTTCGGCTTATAGCATTCTGCTTTTCCATCTAGGGTTGTAGATTAGCAAGTAATAATAATAATAATAATAATAAAAATAATAATAATAATAATAATAATAATAATAATAATAATAA
>NW_027171802.1:32500-52500 GCF_036898095.1 Palaemon carinicauda | reverse complement strand
CGGTTTCTATATTTTCATCACACGTCATTTTACTGTCATGGATCCTCCGGTACGGTTGTGTGAAATATGTCGTTATTCCTATTTTGATGTGATCGGCCGATTTCATGGGAATTATAATGGAACTCCTGAAGTAGTGAATCGTTTTCTAAGGGAGCATTCCGTATTACCTTTAAGTGTCCAGTGTGGTAAATGTGATTCGCCTTTACATTTTCGTGAGGATAGACATGTGTGGTATTGTACCAAATCTGAACGTATTCCAGTACTCGATGATTCAGAAGAGGGTCAACCACAACCTTCCACATCTTCATCGTCATCTTCCGTTTAAGGTAAGAAGTGATTTAACAAAATATATATATTCAAATTTACCCCTGGTTAAAGGGGGGGTCGGAGGGGGGGCGAAGCCCCCCCCGGTAGGGGTACAGGGCCCCTAGGTTAGGTTAGGTGGGTTTGTTAGGTTCTGTGGTGCCCTGAAAATTACTGTGGCCTTAAGGGGGGGTCGCAGGGGGGGCTTCGCCCCCCCGGTAGGGGTACAGGGCCCCTAGGTTAGGTTAGGTGGGTTTGTTAGGTTCTGTGGTGCCTTGAAAATTACTGTGGCCATAAGGGGGGGTCGCAGGGGGGGCGAAGCCCCCCCCCCGGTAGGGGTACAGGGCCCCTAGGTTAGGTTAGGTGGGTTTGTTAGGTTCTGTGGTGCCCTGAAAATTACTGTGGCCTTAAGGGGGGGTCGCAGGGGGGGCGAAGCCCCCCCCGGTAGGGGTACAAGGCCCCTAGGTTAAGTTAGGTGGGTTTGTTAGGTTCTGTGGTGCCTTGAAAATTACTTTGGCCATAAGGGAGGGTCGCAGGGGGGGCGAAGCCCCCCCCCGGTAGGGGTACAGGGCCCCTAGGTTAGGTTAGGTGGGTTTGTTAGGTTCTGTGGTGCCCTGAAAATTACTGTGGCTTTAAGGGGGGGTCGCTGGGGGGCCCTACCCCCTTCCCCCCGGTAGGCCTAGTTAGGGGTATGGGGGAGGGGTGCTGGAACATTAATTATTCATTTATTGCAAATATCATTCAATGCCCCAACACCCTCCCCCCTTCCCCCACCCAAAACCCCGGTTCCCAAAGGGTGTCCCCCATAATTGGTGGGATGAACTAGGGTATACATAGTAAATCTCTAAATCGGTTGGTTTGCAGTCAAAATAAACGTTAAATTCATTGAAACCACTCTATTTCTGATGCAACAAATATATTTTTATTGCATTTTTCCAAATTTGGCTGAAACTAAAAATTTACCAAAAAAAAATATCTGACTTTCCTAAAATATTTTACATTCATAATATTTTTTTTTTTTTATTTCAAGGTTTAGCAAAAATATTCTGATTGTTTTAGCAAAACTTTTAATCATTTCCCGAGATCGAGCAATAGACTTGAAGCATTTATCGAGTGTAGTTTGGACGCACTAATTTTTACGAAAAAAAAGTGTCACTTTAGCCCCTCGATAGTTTGGACTTATCGATTAAAAAGAAAAAAAAATTGTGCAGAAAAAGTTTTGCACCTAACCACAACTTTGGACTGAACGTAAATGCAGTTACCTGGCAAATTTGTTTTTTTTTCAGAAATATGGAGTCTTCCCTTAAGCCGTACAAGGTCCTACCTGTTAACCCTGGATAGGTACGGTCCTCGGACACCCCTTTAAGGGTATACTCGGACGCGAACGACCCCGACGCCAAAAAAAATTCTTGAAAAATCAGTTTTTGCAGTAACCTCCTTTTTTCTGTTGCCAAAAAAAAACTTCAATGAATGCTTAAAACAACTGTAAAGATAAATACTACTCATCTGCAGAAAAACTATTTATTATAAATATTTTGAAAAATTAAGTAGAAAAAAAAAAGACCTGACATAAAAATTCATAAAAAAAAAGTTTATACATATATACACAAATCCTTTTAGGAATTGATTCTTGAATGTTTAGGACACATCTTGATGTATTTTGGATGAAGTCAGACCCATGGAGGTGAAGATCTGAAATGAGAAAAAAAGGGTAACTTTTTTTGGCCAAAAAAAATTGTCCAAATTTCATGAATTTTTTTGGGTACCCAAATGAAATAGGAAGTGGCTAATTTTTTTAGGGAATAAACATATGTTATCCTAAAATAGAAATATGTAAAAAAATCTTCATTATTTTGTAAATTACATTTATATCAGGGGCCATATCTAAAGGTAATTTTTTGAGTACTTGGAAATTTCGTAAAAAAATACATATATATAATATATAATATGATATTTATGCAGGTAAAAATATACCAAAATATCACAAATTCTATAGGGAACAAGAATATATATAGATAGGGCAGCTTACGCTTCGGATATGTCCACAAAATGGCCGCCAACCACACTGACTCAGACTCCCTAATCTGCCACTTGAAATGTAGGAAGGGTATGTCAATTTCAAGGTGTTATTTACTAATCTAATTATTATTGGATATGCATAAAAATTGTATGGTGGGTTGCTGGATAATTGTCGATTATTTTACGACTATAAAATTAAAATTCTGACCCAAAAAATTTTTTTTGAAGGGAAATAAAATCGAAAAAAAAAATGTAAAACAATATTTTAGCTAAAGAAATTTGATGATATTCAATCAAAAAAAAAGTAAACAAAATTTTCCGACAAATAAACATCTAGAGGAATCATTACTCTGTGATAGTTCCTTAGTACGTAGTAATTTTGAAAGAATTGGGAAAAAACGAAAAAATGGCAATCACCGGAAAATCGAACACATACCTATATATACGCCATATCTGGCTAAAAAAAAGATAGGCATGGGTAGCCAGATCATCTAGAAACACTTTCCAACACTATAAAAATATAAGTTTTGCGACACTACTTGCCAATTCCTTACGGTAACATGACTAAGCAAAAAAATGCAAAACAAATAAAAAGGGGCACTCGTGGAAAAATGGCCATTCTAATATACGGCATTTCAGAAAAAAAAAATTTCAGCCACGTGCTAGGCAAACCATCAAGGCATATTTTCCGACAAATAAACATATAAATGAAATATTACTCTGTGATAGTTCCTTAGTACGTGGTAATTTTGAAAGAAATGGGAAAAAACGAAAAAATGGCAATCACAGGAAAATCGAACACATACTTATATATACGCCATATCTGGCTAAAAAAAAAATAGGCATGGGTAGCCAGATCATCTAGAAACACTTTCCAACACTATAAAAATATAAGTTTTGCGACACTACTTGCCAATTCCTTACGGTAACATGACTAAGCAAAAAAATGCAAAACAAATAAAAAGGGGCACTCGTGGAAAAATGCCCAACATTCTAATATACGGCATCTCAGATAAAAAAAAAAAAGACATGCACGTGTTAGCCCAACCATCAAGGCACACTTTCTAACACATAAACATGAAAAAAAATCAATAATATACGGCAATTCCTTACTACGTAGTAAATTTTTACAAATGTTGAAAAAAAAACAGAAATTGGCAACCGCAGTTAAATACCCAATATACCAATAACTACGTCGTATCTGACAAAAACAAAATCACGCATGGGTAGCCAGATCATCTAGACACACTTTCCAACATTAAAAAAGCAAAAGTTTTACGACACTATTTCGCAATATCTTACGGAAAAATGACTTGGCAAAAAAATTAAAAAAAATTAAAAAGGGACACTCGCGGTAAAATGCCCGACATTCTAATATATGACATCTCAGATAAAAAAAAAGACATGCACGTGTTAGCCCAACCATCAAGGCACACTTTCTAACACATAAACATGAAAAAAAAATGAATAATATACGGCAATTCCTTACTACGTAGTAATTTTTACAAATATTGAAAAAAAAACAGAAATTGGTAACCGCAGTTAAATACCCAATATACCAATAACTACGTCGTATCTGACAAAAACAAAGTCATGCATGGGTAGCCAGATCATCTAGACACACTTTCCAACACTAAACAAGCAAAAGTTTTACGACACTATTTGGCAATATCTTACGGAAAAATGACTTGGCAAAAAAATGAAAGAAAATGAAAAAGGGGCACTCGCGGTAAAATGGTCCTCGTGGTGATGAACGACATTTTAACTAAAAAAAAAAACATGCACATGGTAGCCAAACAATCCACCAAGACTTTCCACAACTGATAACCTATACAAGTTGCACCATTCTACGACAATTCCATAATACGTAATAACTTTGATAATTATGCAAACTACCTCAGAAGGGTAAACTCGGACGCGAACGACCCCGACGCGTCTCAGAAATCGGGGAAGGAGTACAGCTACAGCAATGCACATCTGGACACTACTAGAGCGTGTAGGGGAGACACCTCCTGCAGGTCGATCACCCACAAATTCAGTCACAGGGGTGAGTCACGTGAGAAAAACCTGTTTTTTTTTGACGCTCGGGGTCGCAAACGACCCACCGTACCTATCCAGGGTTAACAGCCGTGTGAATTTAGATGTTACTGACATACTGGCAGTAGGCAATGATTTGAGTATTGTCTCCATTAAAGGTAATGTGGACGTCTTTGTCTACCATTCTAGGGAAGGTGGACGTCTCCTTCTACCTTTTAGGGAGAGGTGGACGTCTCGGTCTACCTCTTAGGGGAAGGTGGACGTCTCCGTCTACCTTTCAGCGGAAGGTGAACTTCTCTGTCTACCTTTCCGGGGAAGGTGGACTTCTCCGTCTACCTTTCAGGGGAAGGTGGACGTCTCCATATACCTTTTGGGGGAAGCAGGACGTCTCTGTTTACCTTTCAGGGGAAGGTGGACGCATCCGTTCACCTTTCAGGGGAAGGTGGATGTTTCTGTCTACCTTTCAGGAGAAGGTGGACATCTCCGTCTAACTTTTAGGGGAAGGTGGACGTCTCCGTCTAACTTTTAGGGGAAGGTGGACGTCTCCGTCTACTTTTCAGGGGAAGGTGGACGTTTCTCTCCACTTTTCAAGGGAAGGTGGATGTCTCCGTGTACCTTTTAGGGGAAGTTGGACGTTTCTATCCACCTTTCAGGAGAAGGTGGACGTCTCCGTCTAACTTTTAGGGGAAGGTGGACGTCTCCGTCTACTTTTCAGGGGAAGGTGGACGTTTCTCTCCACTTTTCAAGGGAAGGTGGAAGTCTCCGTGTACCTGTTAGGGGAAGTTGGACGTTTCTATCCACCTTTCAGGAGAAGGTGGACGTCTCCGTCTAACTTTTAGGGGAAGGTGGACGTCTCCGTCTACCTTTTAGGGGAAGTTGGACGTTTCTCTCCACCTTTCAAGGGAAGGTGGAAGTCTCTTGTCTACCTTTCAGGGGAAGATGGACGTGTCTCTCTACTTTTCAGGGGAAGGTGGACGACTCCGTCGATCTTTCAGGGGGAAGGTGGAAGTCTACCTTTTAGGGGAAGGTGGACATCTACCTTTTAGAGGAAGGTGGACGTCTCTGTCTATCTTTCAGGGGAAGGTGGACATCTACCTTTTAGAGGAAGGTGGACGTCTCTGTCTATCTTTCAGGGGAAGGTGGACGTCTGGGTTTACCTTTCAGGGGAAGGTGGACATCTGCGTCTACCTTTCAAGGGAAGGTGGACGTCTGCGTCTGCCTTTCAGGGGAAGGTGGACGTCTCCGTTTATCTTTCAGGGTAAGGTGGACGTTTCTCTCCATCTTTCAAGGGAAGGTGGACGCGTCCGTCTACCTTTCAAGGGAAGGTGGACGTCTCCGTCTACTTTTCACTGCAAGGTGGACGTCTCCGTCTATCTTTCAGGGGAAGGTGGAAGTCTCCATCTACCTCTTAGAAGAAGGTGGACGTCTACCTTTTAGGGGAAGGTGGATTTCTCCGTCTACCTTTCAGGGGAAGGTGGACATCTCCATATACCTTTTGGGGGAAGCAGGACGTCTCTGTTTACCTTTCAGGGGAAGGTGGACTCATCCATCCACCTTTCAGGGGAAGGTGGATGTTTCTGTCTACCTTTCAGGAGAAGGTGGACATCTCCGTCTAACTTTTAGGGGAAGGTGGACGTCTCCGTCTAACTTTTAGGGGAAGGTGGACGTCTCCGTCTACTTTTCAGGGGAAGGTGGACGTTTCTCTCCACTTTTCAAGGGAAAGTGGATGTCTCCGTGTACCTTTTTGGGGGGAAGTTGGACGTTTCTATCCACCTTTCAGGAGAAGGTGGACGTCTCCGTCTAACTTTTAGCGGAAGGTGGACGTCTCCGTCTACCTTTTAGGGGAAGTTGGACGTTTCTCTCCACCTTTCAAGGGAAGGTGGACGTCTCTTGTCTACCTTTCAGGGGAAGATGGACGTCTCTCTCTACTTTTCAGGGGAAGGTGGACGACTCCGTCGATCTTTCAGGGGGAAGGTGGAAGTCTACCTTTTAGGGGAAGGTGGACATCTACCTTTTAGAGGAAGGTGGACGTCTCTGTCTATCTTTCAGGGGAAGGTGGACGTCTGGGTTTACCTTTCAGGGGAAGGTGGACATCTGCGTCTACCTTTCAAGGGAAGGTGGACGTCTGCGTCTGCCTTTCAGGGGAAGGTGGACGTCTCCGTTTATCTTTCAGGGTAAGGTGGACTTTTCTCTCCATCTTTCAAGGGAAGGTGGACGCGTCCGTCTACCTTTCAAGGGAAGGTGGACGTCTCCGTCTACTTTTCACTGCAAGGTGGACGTCTCCATCTATCTTTCAGGGGAAGGTCGAAGTCTCCGTCTACCTTTTAGGAGAAGGTGGACGTCTACCTTTTAGAGGAAGGTGGACTTCTCCGTCTACCTTTCAGGGGAAGGTGGACATCTCCATATACCTTTTGGGGGAAGCAGGACGTCTCCGTTTACCTTTCAGGGGAAGGTGGACGCATCCGTCCACCTTTCAGGGGAAGGTGGATGTTTCTGTCTACCTTTCAGGAGAAGGTGGACATCTCCGTCTAACTTTTAGGGGAAGGTGGACGTCTCCGTCTAACTTTAAGGGGAAGGTGGACGTCTCCGTCTACTTTTCAGGGGAAGGTGGACGTTTCTCTCCACTTTTCAAGGGAAGGTGGACGTCTCCGTGTACCTTTTAGGGGAAGTTGGACGTTTCTATTCACCTTTCAGGAGAAGGTGGACGTCTCCGTCTAACTTTTAGGGGAAGGTGGACGTCTCCGTCTACCTTTTAGGGGAAGTTGGACGTTTCTCTCCACCTTTCAAGGGAAGGTGGACGTCTCTTGTCTACCTTTCAGGGGAAGATGGACGTCTCTCTACTTTTCAGGGGAAGGTGGACGACTCCGTCGATCTTTCAGGGGGAAGGTGGAAGTCTACCTTTTAGGGGAAGGTGGAGGTCTCTGTTTATCTTTCAGGGGAAGGTGGACGTCTGGGTCTACCTTTCAGGTGAAGGTGGACATCTGCGTCTACCTTTCAAGGGAAGGTGGACGTCTGCGTCTGCCTTTCAGGGGAAGGTGGACATCTCCGTTTATCTTTCAGGGTAAGGTGGACGTTTCTCTCCAATTTTCAAGGGAAGGTGGACGTCTCCGTCTACTTTTCACTGCAAGGTGGACGTCTCCGTCTACTTTCCACTGCAAGGTGGACGTCTCCGTCTATCTTTCAGGGGAAGGTGGAAGTCTCCGTCTACCTTTTAGGAGAAGGTGGACGTCTACCTTTTAGGGGAAGGTGGACGTTTCCTTCTATCTTTCGGGGGAAAGTGGACGTCTGCGTCTACCTTTCAGGGGAAGGTGGACGTCTGCGTCTACCTTTCAAGGGAAGGTGGACGTCTGCGTCTACATTTCAGGGAAGGTGGACGTCTGCGTCTACCTTTCAGGGGAAAGTTGGCGTCTCTTACATTTCAGGGAAAAGTGCAAGTCTTCGTCTACCTTTCAGGGGAAGGTGGACGTCTCTGTCTACACTTCAGGGGAAGGTGGACGTCTGCGTCTACCTTTCAGGGAAGGTGGACGTCTGCGTCTACCTTTCAGGGAAGGTGGACGTCTGCGTCTACCTTTCAGGGAAGGTGGACGTCTGCGTCTACCTTCCAGGGGAAGGTGGACGTCTGCGTCTACCTTTCAGGGGAAGGTGGACGACTCCGTCTGCCTTTCAGTGGGAGGTGGACGTCTGCGTCTACCTTTCAGGGGTAGGTGGACGTCTCTGTCTACCTTTCAGAGGTAGGTGGACGTCTCTGTCTACCTTTCAGAGGTAGGTGGACGTCTCCGTCTACCTTTCTGGGAACACCTTTCTGGGGAAGATGGACGTCTTTGTCTATCTCTCAAGGGAAGGTGGACATCACCGTCTACCTTTCAGGGGAAGGTGGACGTCTCCGTCTACCCTTCAGGGGTGGACGTCGCCGTTTACCTATTAGGGGAAGGTGGATGTCTCCGTTTACCTTTCAAGGGAAGGTGAAGGTCTCCATTTACCTTTCAAGGGAAGGTGAACGTCTCCGTTTACCTTTTAGGGGAAGGTGAACTTCTCTGTGTACCTTTTAGGGGAAGGTGGACTTCTCCGTCTACCTTTCAGGGGAAGGTGGACGTCTCCATATACCTTTTGGGGGAAGCAAGACGTCTATGTTTACCTTTCAAGGGAAGGTGGACGCATCCGTCTACCTTTCAGGGGAAGGTGGATGTTTCTGTCTACCTTTCAGGAGAAGGTGGACATCTCCGTCTAAGTTTTAGGGGAAGGTGGACGTCTCCGTCTAACTTTTAGGGGAAGGTGGACGTCTCCGTTCACTTATCAGGGGAAGGTGGACGTTTCTCTCCACTTTTCAAGGGAAGGTGGAAGTCTCCGTGTACCTTTTAGGGGAAGTTGGATGTTTCTATCCACCTTTCAGGAGAAGGTGGACGTCTCAGTCTAACTTTTAGGGGAAAGTGGACGTCTCCGTCTACCTTTTAGGGGAAGTTGGACGTTTCTCTCCACCTTTCAAGGGAAGGTGGACGTCTCTTGTCTACCTTTCAGGGGAAGATGGACGTCTCTCTCTACTTTTCAGGGGAAGGTGGACGACTCCGTCGATCTTTCAGGGGGAAGGTGGAAGTCTCCGTCTACTTTTTAGGGGAAGGTGGACGTCTACCTTTTAGGGGAAGGTGGACGTCTGTCTCTCTTTCAGGGGAAGGTGGACGTCTGCGTCTACCTTTCAGGGGAAGGTGGACATATGCGTCTACCATTCTAGGGAAGGTGGACGTTTGCGTCTGCCTTTCAGGGGAAGGTGGACGTCTTCGTTTATCTTTTAGGGGAAGGTGGACGTTTCTCTCCACCTTTCAAGGGAAGGTGGACGCGTCCGTCTACCTTTCAAGGGAAGGTGGACGTGTCCGTCTACTTTTCAGGGCAAGGTGGACGTCTCCGTCTATCTTTCAGGGGAAGGTGGACGTCTCCGTTTATCTTTCAGGGGAAGGTGGACGTTTCCTTTTATCTTTCAGGGGAAGGTGGACGTCTGCGTCTACCTTTCAGGGGAAGGTGGACGTCTGCGTCTACCTTTCAGGGGAAGGTGGACGTCTGCGTCTACCTTTCAGGGGAAGGTTGACGTCTGCGTCTACATTTCAGGGGAAGGTGGACGTCTGCGTCTACCTTTCAGGGGAAGGTGGACGTCTGCGTCTACCTTTCAGGGGAAGGTGGACGTCTGCGTCTACCTTTCATGGGAAGGTGGACGTCGCGCTTCTACCTTTCAGGGAAGGTGGACGTCTGCGTCAACCTTTCAGGGGAAGGTGGACGTTTACCTTTCAGGGGAAGGTGGACGTCTGCGTCTACACTTCAAGGGAAGGTGGACGCGTCCGTATACCTTTCAAGGGAAGGTGGACGTCTCCGTCTACTTTTCAGGGCAAGGTGGACGTCTCCGTATGATCTTTCAGTGGAAGGTGGAAGTGTCCGTCTACCTTTTAGGAGAAGGTGGACATCTACCTTTCAGGGGAAGGTGGACGTCTGCGTCTACGTTTCAGGGGAAGGTGGACGTATGCCTCTACCTTTCAGGGGAAGGTGGACGTCTGCGTCTGCCTTTCAGGGGAAGGTGGACGTCTACGTCTACCTTTCAGGGAAGGTGGACGTCTGCGTTTGCCTTTCAGGGAAGGTGGACGTCTGCGTCTGCCTTTCAGGGGAAGGCAGACGTCTGCGTCTGCCTTTCAGGGGAAGGTGGACGTCTGCGTCTGCCTTTCAGGGGAAGGTGGACGTCTGCGTCTGCCTTTCAGGGGAAGGTGGACGTCTGCGTCTGCCTTTCAGGGGAAGGTGGACGTCTGCGTCTGCCTTTCAGGGGAAGGTGGACGTCTGCGTCTGCCTTTCAGGGGAAGGTGGACGTCTGCGTCTACCTTTCAGGGGAAGTTGGACGACTCCTTCTGCCTTTCAGCGGAAGGTGGACGTCTGCATCTACCTTTCAGGGGTAGGTGGACGTCTCTGTCTACCTTCCAGAGGTAGGTGGACGTCTCTGTCTACCTTTCTGGGGAAGATGGACGTCTTTGTCTATCTTTCAGGGGAAGGGGGACATCACTGTCTACCTATCAGGGGAAGGTGGACGTCTCCCTCTACCTTTCAGGGGAAGGTGGGTGTCTCAGTCTACCTTTCAGGGGAAGGTTGGCGTCTCCATCTACCTTTCAGGGGAAGGTGGGCGTCTCAGTCTACCTTTCAGTGGAAAGTTGGCGTCTCTTACATTTCAGGGGACGGTTTAAGTCATCGTCTACCTTTCAGGGAAAGATGGACCTCTCCGTCTACATTTCAGGGGTAGGTGGACGTCTCTGTCTACCTTTCAGGGGTAGGTGGACGTCTCTGTCTACCTTTCAGGGGAAGGTGGACCTCTCCGTCTACCTTTCAGGGGAAGGAGGATGTCTTCGTCTACCTTTCAGGGGAAGATGGACGTCTTCGTCCACCTTTCAGGGGAAGGTGGAAGTCTCCATCTACCTTTCAGGGGAAGGTGGACGTCTGCGTCTACCTTTCAGGGGAAGGTTGACGTCTGCGTCTACATTTCAGGGGAAGGTGGACGTCTGCGTCTACCTTTCAGGGGAAGGTGGACGTCTGCGTCTACCTTTCATGGGAAGGTGGACGTCGCGCTTCTACCTTTCAGGGAAGGTGGACGTCTGCGTCAACCTTTCAGGGGAAGGTGGCCCTCTTAATGAGAGAATGCCTTGATGAAGTCATTGAGCTTCAGCACGGCATTTCATTCCCGTGCTGAATCTTGGTGACGGGCAAGAGGGCTCTCGAACTTGGGGAAATTGCTCCCCCAGTTCGAATCTAAATTTCTCTCTTTCATCTTTTTCTTCTGCTTAATATTACTTCGACCTTCTCCTAATTTTATCAAATTTCCTTTCTTTCATCTTGCTGTCCTATCTCTATGATTATTATTTTTCTTAGTTATGTATATATATGTAGATGTATGCATATATATATATATATATATATATTTATTTATTTTATTTGTTCATTTATTTTTTTATTTATTTTTTTTTCTATTTTATTTAAATGGCGTGGATATTTCCACATTCGTTATTAATGCCTGCTTAGATGAATGGGAGAAGGGATCACGGTTGGGAGGTATTCGCATTCAAAGCTATATATGAGAGTATTGGATGATCTCAGCCATCCCAAAGATGGTTTGGACCTTTTTGGCGGAACTACTCTCAAGGGTTGGGTCATCGGAATCCAGGGGGATCCAATCCTTGAGGTGGGACTCTTGGCTTTTGGCCGGAAGCCCATCATTACAGATATGGGGAGGATGATTCCATATTACTTTGGTCTCAGTCCTAACAGGCGGGTTTAGCTTACACCTGTGCCTCTATATCTGTTTTGATGCTATCCTTCGGGTAGGGTATGGAGTGGACCATCGGGGAAATATACTCTCATTGTGCCGATAGTGGAGAATGCAAATTTCCTTTCCAACGTATGATACTTTCTTATAATTCTCAAGCAGGTACCCCAACCAAACAACAAAAAACCTGAAAATCCCACCCTTAAATATGGACCCTTCAAATACTGACTCCCCATCCCCTGGATTTGCTGACTCTCCCCCGGCACTGTTGACGACCTCTGCTAATGTGATAAGGGATAGCTCTGTTGATGACCTCGGAACGGGAAAGGACCATTCTACTGATATTTCTAAATCGATTAATTTGGGTAACACGAGGAAACTTCGAATCCTCCATGTTACACAAATTTCAATAGAAACAAATTATGATGATCTATGTAAAGCATTTGAATGCTTTGGATGCATAAAAGAAATAAGGATGAAACTTGAAGCTGAAACTTGGGATTCATGGATATCTTATAGTAGTTATGACGAAGCATTTAGTGCAATAAGTAATTTGAATAATATTAAAATTAATAACTTGAATGTCGCGGCTGCTCTCTGCGATAAGGTACCAAAAGATTTAGATGTGTACAGGCCTGCCGATTGGTTGGAAAAAGGCGCAGATTTAGTCATGCCCTCCCAGAGAAATCCAAAACCACCGATGTGGCTTATAGCTGAGTCAAAGGGGGTTACAGGGAATTATTTTAAAATATGCAAATTAATTCAGAAAAAAGTAGGAACTATTGCACCAGGTGATATATCTCGTTTCGGAAAAAATAGTTTCCTTATCCATGCCAAATCCAGTACACAGTCGGTAATATTGTCCAATATGAAAATAAATAATGATGACATTAAGTTAGATGTCAAACCCCACCTAAATTTTAGCTACGGAAGGGGCGTAGTTTTTAACAGAGACCTATATGATTTTACAGAGGAGGAGATACTGGCCATGTGTCCATTAAATGTTTGGAAAGTTCATAAAGTCCCAGGTACATCAATGATAATCCTTACGTTCCAAGATGCTGATGTACCTTTTCATATTATTATCGAGAACGAAAGGATTAAAGTAAGACCCTTCAAGCAGAAGCCATTGCAATGCTTTAATTGTTTTAAATTTGGGCACCCGTCCAAAGTTTGCAAAAATGAGAAGATGTGTGGTATTTGCTCCAAATCTTACCATGGAGAGTGTGCACTTGGAGCCAGGTGTTTAAATTGCAGCTCGAATCACAAATCCACAGACAAAATTTGCGAGCTATATAAGTTGGAGGAAGCTGCCCTCAACAAATCAAACTTAGAACACATAAGTGTGACCCATGCCAAAAGACTATTAAATAAATCAAATACATATGCTAAGGCATTAAAATCAAACCAACCTAGCACTGCCAATAGCTCAAAAAAAAGTATACTATCTGACAAAATGTCAAATAACGAGGTAACCTTATCACCTCCTGAGGCTTTACCACGGCGTATTAACACTAGGTCATTGCCCATTGCTGTACAGCCTTCAGCCGCCATTACAAAAAGTAATACAAACCTCTCTCAGGCCATGTCCTTGCCTGATCTGATGGAGGTTCCACTTAAGACTAACTTACCTGATGCACCTGTTGTGGGAAAGGTGCAAAAACCTCGAATCCCACCATCTATTAATCGCAAAAGAGAGAGACCTCCATCTCTCTCTCCACCCTCCATTAGAAACGTTAAGGTTATGACATCAAATAAATTTGATGTTTTGTCTGTTGATGTTTCTAATGAACCAGAAGATGGACTGAATAAATCAGAAATTCAAGTTGAGGTCCACCATCCACCTCAACAAATAGATAAAAAGAATACAAAGAAAATCACCAACGTTAAACCCAACATAACAAGACCACCTCTGAAGAAACCTACTGGTAATAATGTTACATTAAAAACTGCTAATGGGAAGACCTCATCCAAGATGTCTTCCAGAAATAATCCATAGTTTTCTCCTCCATTTTGCAATGGAACTGTCAGGGTTTGAGGGCGAAATATGAAGAACTTAAGCTCCTAATTCATGAGCATTCCCCCATAATTGTATGTCTACAGGAAAGTATGCTTGATTCTAACACTCCTAGTCCTCGAGAGTGTGTTAGCTATAGAACACCATATAATCAACAAGCAGGGAGCCATGGCGGAAGTCTCATGTACATTCGTCGAGATGTTCCCCAAATACCCATGTCTATACGTACAACCCTGCAGGCAGTTGTTGTACAAATTGATATAGGGAGAAAATATACAATATGCTCTCTGTACTTACCTCCAAATGATAATATTTTATATGATGATTTAGCAGAGGTCATTCAACAACTCCCTCAACCTTTTCTCTTACTGGGAGATATGAATGGTAGACATCCTTTATGGGGTGATGTTTTGGCCAACACAAGGGGCAATATTATCTCATCAATTGTGGAGAATGAGGATGTGGGACTCCTTAATACAGGAGAGCCCACACACTTCCATGTTCAGACAGGTACTTTGTCATGCATTGACCTTTCAATTGCAAGCTCTAACTGCCTTCTTGATTTTGATTGGAGGACATTAGATGATTGGCATACTAGTGATCATGCACCAATCATTATAAACACCAACAAGGGTCCGCCTTTGCAAAGATCGCCACGTTGGAATCTAGACAAGGCAGACTGGGTTAAATTTTGTGAGCTAAGTGAAATCGAAGGGAGAGCAGAACAGTTTGAAAGTGTTGATGATGCCATAGACCTACTGAATGGAACTCTTCATACAGCAGGAGTCAATTCAATTCCCAAAACAACAGGGTTATTCAAACGACGACCAGTCCCGTGGTGGTCTTCAGAACTAACTGCACTCCACAGAGCCACAAGAAGATCTCTAACACGATTGCGTAGACGCAGAACTGATGAGAATTTAATAATGTACAAGAAATGTAGAGCACAGTTCCGTCGTGCCATGAAAGAAGCAAGGCGCCAGTCATGGATGTCTTTTGTTTCCTCTATTAACAGTAGAACACCACCATCTTCTGTGTGGAGGAAAGTAAAAAAGATAGCTGGCAAATTCACCCCCAACCCACCACAAGTGTTGAAGGTGAATGGCCAGTATGTAACTGAAGCAAATGAAGTTAGCAATGCCCTGGCTAATCATTTTTCAAATGTATCCAGCAAGTGTGAAGGAGCCCCTGGTCACCAGTATAGGAGCACTGAAGAAAAGAAAATTTTAAATTTTGCAACAAGAAGGGAAGAGTCGTATAATTCTCCTTTCACTGAAAGAGAATTTGATTCCGCACTTGCTCATTGCAACGATACAGCCCCTGGACCCGATGGAATTCCATATGCAATGATTAAACATGTACATTTTAATACAAAGCTATTTATTTTAAGCATTATTAATAGAATATGGCATGATCATAGCTACCCAAGTGTTTGGGAACTAGCCATTATTTTAGCCTTTTTAAAACCCGGTAAAGACAAGTTTTTAGCAGCAAACTATCGTCCTATTGCATTGACATCTTGTTTATGTAAAATCATGGAGAAGATGGTCAATGCAAGGCTGATATGGTACCTTGAAAAGAAAGGTATTTTATCACCGATTCAATGTGGATTCCGAAAAATGCACTCAACGACTGATGTGTTGATACGACTTGAGTCATCTATTTGTGAAGCCTTTGCTTCCAAACAGCACCATGTTACAGTATTTTTTGACCTTGAAAAGGCATATGATACCACATGGAGATATGGTATTCTTAAAACCATTCATGAATTGGGATTGAGAGGAGAGCTGCCACTATTTATTCAGGCATTTCTTTCACGTAGAGTTTTTCAAGTGAGAGTGGGGGAAACTCTATCAGAGAGTAAGTGCCAGGAAGAAGGAGTTCCTCAGGGTAGTGTGCTGAGTGTAACCCTTTTTGCACTAGCAATTAATGGGATATCCTCAGCCATTCCCCAGGATGTTCTCTCAACACTATTTGTGGATGATCTCTCAATATCATTTGCTGGCACTAGAATGGCAATGGTTGAGAGAAAAATCCAACTCGCTATTGATAAAATTATCCAGTGGGCTGACATGAATGGATTTAAGTTCTCGACAAGTAAAACTACCATTGTACATTTTTGTCGTATCCGGGGAGTACATCCAGATCCGGATATATACATTAAAGGTCAACGGATACCATGTGTATCGGAAACCAAATTTTTAGGTTTGATATTTGACTGTAGACTTACATGGGTTTCTCACCTAAAAGTGCTAAAAGCTAAATGTGTTGAAGCTCTGAATATCTTAAAAGTATTGTCCCATACATCATGGGGGGCAGACCGCAATACTATTTTAAAATTATACAAGGCCTTAATTTTTTCCAAAATTAGTTATGGTTGTGAGGTATATTCTTCAGCCACCCCAAGCCGGTTAAAAATATTAGACTCGATACATCATGCAGGTATTAGATTATCTACTGGAGCTTTTAAAACCTCGCCTATCCCAAGTCTCCTTGTTGATGCTGGAGAGTTACCTCTAGACCTTTACCGAATGTCTTCCATTCTTCGGTATTGGTTTAGATTGCAAAGACTCCCTAGCTCTCTAGCCTTTCAGACTGCAAGCCTTGTAAGACACGCATCATACTTTGAGTTGCACCCAAAATCTCCTCAACCTTATGGCTTTCGGGTGAAACGATTTTTAAATAGTCTGGATATAATTAGAAATAAGGTACTTCCATTCAAGGTATCATCAACGCCTCCATGGAAATTACCTGACATATCTTTTTGTAAATACTTTATTGGAGTTAAGAAGAATATGACTGACTTAGAATCCAGGTCTCTTTTTATGGAACATGTCGAAGAACATAGGGGATCGACTTTTATATATACTGATGGCTCCAAATCTGATGCTGGCGTTGGATTTGGAGTACATAGTAATGATTTTAATTGTAGAGGTGCACTTCCTCTAACAGCTTCCATATTTACTGCCGAACTGTATGGCATATTAACCGCTATTGAGAAAATAGCTTTGGAAAAGGAGGGTAATTTTACAATTTTTAGTGATGCAAGGAGTGTTCTTCAAGCTTTAGAAGTTTTTAATTCTAGTAACCCTCTAGTTTTAAAGATTTTAGAATGGCTTTTTATTATTGGACGGAAAGGTATAACTTCGATTTTGTTGGGTTCCAGCACATGTAGGTGTGTCTGGGAATGAGAAGGCAGATTTACTGGCGAAGAATGCGGCTTCCGAGTTGCTACCAAGGAGGTATCCCATTCCATGTAACGATCTCCTACCTTACATCAAGAAATTGGTTTGTGATAAATGGCAACAGCACTGGGACAGTCAAGATGGCAATATAATGAAGGAAGTAACAAATATCATATCACCTTGGAGGTATAACATGATTCCCCGAAAATGGGAGACGACTCTTTGTCGTCTCCGTATTGGTCACACACGGTTGACACACGAGTTTCTGCTGAAGGGCCAACACCAACCGTATTGCGAGGACTGCTTAGTACCTTTAACAGTGAGGCATTTGTTGACCGAATGCCCTAATTTTACTAACTTAAGAAATAGATATCTGTTTGAGGCTCGAGGTGAGGATGGCAGGTTTATCCTTGCCAAGATTCTTGGACATGATGTGTCTTACTATGCGAGCGGAATTTTTAGATTTATCTCAGAAGCAGGTCTTCTGAAAACTATCTAACTATTTTAATGACTTTTTAATTTTTATGGTTTTAATCGAATTCTCTATTAATTTTCATATACAGTAAATGGTATCGGCGTCAATGACCTTAGATGTCAGGATGCCAGAAAACTTTCAATCAATCAATCAATCAGGGGAAGGTGGACGTTTACCTTTCAGGGGAAGGTGGACGTCTGCGTCTACACTTCAAGGGAAGGTGGACGCGTCCGTATACCTTTCAAGGGAAGGTGGACGTCTCCGTCTACTTTTCAGGGCAAGGTGGACGTCTCCGTATGATCTTTCCGTGGAAGGTGGAAGTGTCCGTCTACCTTTTAGGAGAAGGTGGACATCTACCTTTCAGGGGAAGGTGGACGTCTGCGTCTACGTTTCAGGGGAAGGTGGACGTCTGCGTCTACCTTTCAGGGGAAGGTGGACGTCTGCGTCTACCTTTCAGGGGAAGGTGGACGTCTACGTCTACCTTTCAGGGAAGGTGGACGTCTGCGTCTGCCTTTCAGGGAAGGTGGACGTCTGCGTCTGCCTTTCAGGGGAAGGTGGATGTCTGCGTCTGCCTTTCAGGGGAAGGTGGACGTCTGCGTCTGCCTTTCAGGGGAAGGTGGACGTCTGCGTCTGCCTTTCAGGGGAAGGTGGACGTCTGCTTCTGCCTTTCAGGGGAAGGTGGACGTCTGCGTCTGCCTTTCAGGGGAAGGTGGACGTCTGCGTCTGCCTTTCAGGGGAAGGTGGACGTCTGCGTCTGCCTTTCAGGGGAAGGTGGACGTCTGCGTCTACCTTTCAGGGGAAGGTGGACGTCTGCGTCTGCCTTTCAGGGGAAGGTGGACGACTCCGTCTGCCTTTCAGCGGAAGGTGGACGTCTGCGTCTACCTTTCAGGGGTAGGTGGACGTCTCTGTCTACCTTCCAGAGGTAGGTGGACGTCTCTGTCTACCTTTCTGGGGAAGATGGACGTCTTTGTCTATCTTTCAGGGGAAGGGGGACATCACTGTCTACCTATCAGGGGAAGGTGGACGTCTCCCTCTACCTTTCAGGGGAAGGTGGGTGTCTCAGTCTACCTTTCAGGGGAAAGTTGGCGTCTCCATCTACCTTTCAGGGGAAGGTGGGCGTCTCAGTCTACCTTTCAGTGGAAAGTTGGCGTCTCTTACATTTCAGGGGACGGTTTAAGTCTTCGTCTACCTTTCAGGGAAAGATGGACCTCTCCGTCTACCTTTCAGGGGTAGGTGGACGTCTCTGTCTACCTTTCAGGGGTAGGTGGACGCCTCTGTCTACCTTTCAGGGGAAGGTGGACCTCTCCGTCTACCTTTCAGGGGAAGGAGGATGTCTTCGTCTACCTTTCAGGGGAAGATGGACGTCTTCGTCCACCTTTCAGGGGAAGGTGGACGTCTCTGTGTACCATTCAGGGGAAGGTGGACGTCTTTGTGTACCTTTCAGAGGAAGGTGGACGTCGCCGTTTATCTATTAGGGGAAGGTGGACGTCTCCGTTTCCCTTTCAAGGGAAGGTGAACGTTTCCGTTTGCCTTTCAAGGGAAGGTGAACGTCTCCGTTTATCTTTCAAGGGAAGGTGAACGTCTCCATTTACCTTTGAAGGGAAGGTGAACGTCTCCGTTTACCTTTTAGGGGAAGGTGGATGTCTCCGTCTACCTTTCAGATAATGGTGGAAGTCTCCATCTACCTCTCAGGGGAAGGTGGAAGTCTACGTCCACCTTTCAGGGGAAGGTGGAAGTCTTCGTTTACCTTTCAGGGGAAGGTGGACGTCTTCGTCTACTTTTCAGGGGAAGGTGGACGTCTCCGTCTACCTTTCAGGGGAAGGTGGAAGTCTACGTCTACCTTTCAGGGGAAGGTGGAAGTCTCCGTTTACCTTTCAGGGGAAGGAGGATGTCTTCGTCTACCTTTCAGGGGAAGATGGACGTCTTCGTCCACCTTCCAGGGGAAGGTGGACGTCTCTGTCTACCATTCAGGGGAAGGTGGACGTCTCTGTGTACCTTTCAGAGGAAGGTGGACGTCGCCGTTTACCTATTAGGGGAAGGTGGACGTCTCCGTTTGCCTTTCCATGGAAGGTGAACGTCTCCGTTTGCCTTTCAAGGGAAGGTGAACGTCTCCGTTTACCTTTCAAGGGAAGGTGAACGTCTCCATTTACCTTTCAAGGGAAGGTGAACGTCTCCGTTTACCTCTCAGGGGAAGATGGATGTCTCCGTCTACCTTTCAGATGATGGTGGAAGTCTCCGTCTACCTTTCAGGGGAAGGTGGAAGTCTATGTCTACCTTTCAGGGGAAGGTGGAAGTCTATGTCTACCTTTCAGGGGAAGGTGGAAGTCTCCGTTTACCTTTCAGGGGAAGGTGGACGTCTCCGTCTACCTTTCAGGGGAAGGTGGAAGTCTCCATCTACCTTTCAGGGGAAGGTGGAAGTCTCCGTCTACCTTTCAGGGGAAGGTGGAAGTCTCCGTTTACCTTTCAGAGGAAGGTGGACGTCTCCGTTTACCTTTCAGAGGAAGGTGGACGTCTCCGTCTACCTTTCAGGGGAAGGTAGACGTCGCTGTCTACCTTTCAGGGGAAGGTGGAAGTCTCCGTTTACCTTTGAAGGGAAGGTGGAAGTGTCCGTTTACCTTTCAGGGGAAGGTTGACGTCTCCGTTTACCTTTCAGGGGAAGGTGGACGTCTCCGTCTACTTTTC